>NC_141884.1:18759810-19015477 GCF_030686135.1 Camelina sativa | reverse complement strand
CGGAGGTGACCGCTCGAGCCAAGACGGATAGCTTTCGATCCACAACTTTTCAAGTTTACGTTTTTATTATTTTTATTTTTAATATTGCTGAGAATAAACCCCCAATGCAGATCTCTTATCTTGGTCATGTGCTTTGAATAATTAGTAAACTAGCTGGTATTTCAATAAAGCTATGTTTACATGCGTAAAACTACATCACAAGTTGCACATCACAAATCACCCTTTAAGTTCTACAGCTATAGAGATTCTAAAGTGGATTCGTAGTTTTCACTAATGCATATTAAAGATTACTGAAGGCCAGAAAAGTTGTAGACTAAGAGACATAGATATCTTATATGTAACTTTGTGGTTTATGCAAGAATTGTAATTACGCTGAGAAGAAAAATAAAGCCAGAGAAGTCTTAATGATTCTCTCTACACATAAAATTGTAATTACATGAGTTTACTGTATACAGTGCAAATTACATACTACCATGCACATCATGTACGTCTGTATTCGTCTCCACAGTCGCCAATCACTTGGAGAAGATCGTTACCTTTCTTGGTAACCTCTTGTATGCTATCAACATCTTCTTCATCCAATACCAATGAGAATATAGCATTTGCGTCTTGTATGTGCTCCGCTAACCCGAGTCTCACCCCAATCATTGATCCAGCGACTCCTTGCTGAGATGAGATTCCCATTTTTCAGAAAAATTAACGAACCAGATTGGTACTATGAGTCAGAACTAATACCTGATCTAGTACATATCTCACAGCCACTGTCGGAATCGAAACTCCATGTTTTGAGGCTATGTTCTTCATCGTTCGAAGTAAGTTTTGGAATAGATTCCACCCTCCCCATGCATCAACCATCTGTAATTTCACCCTCAAAAATCTTAAACCAGTAATACCATGATGAACACTTAATAATACATTTCAGAACTGCCATTGACAGGGTTAATCTGTGGATGATTAGAACCCTTACCTTTTTGTACTTTTGGAGAGAAGGAGTATCCAAGCGAGGGCCAGCAAAAGGGATTGTTAGATTGGTACCAAGAAACTTCTCTGACAGAAGACCACCCATTACTGTCCCATATCTGTACCCAAGGCCCAACAATGTATGGTTAACTCAGGTGTAAAGAGAAAGAAGTCGACCAAGAATTCCATAGAGTATTGTTACGTTATAAGTTTGACGCCTGTAAGCTCGCAAAGCTGAGCCATTCTCTGTTGAGGACGCATGTCTACAATGGAGTGTTGCACCTTGAAAGAATTCGCACAGAGAGTCAGAGATATACAAAACAAAAGAGTCTGAATAAAAGACACATCGGGCTGGCCTTCACCTGATTGCTAACGACAGGGATTCCATTCTCTAAGATTATCTGAAGTCTCTCAGTATCAAAATTGGTCAAAGCAATTGTCTTGATTTTACCTGCAAGCAAATCGACGATGCTGCAGTTTAAACAAGCCGGTAGATTAATAAAACGAAAAATCACAAGAAAGGAGCTTTACCTTGCTCTTTTAAGTCAGTGAGGTGCTTCAGTGCATCAAGATAACCATCATTCGCATAATCCCACCTATCCCACAATTACAGATTAGCAAATAATGATGCACGGATTGTAAAAAGTCACTACAGAACACATCAAGTACTAGCATGTGAAGTTAAAGTAAGAAACACACACCAGTGAAACTGAAGCATGTCAAGAGAAGCCACAGCCATTTTCTTCCGCGATTTATCGATGTTCTCACGAACATAACTACTAGTCATTTTCACTGGAGGAGGTACCCATTTTGTCAAACTGCATCCATATGAAAAAATACCCTAATCAAATCACTTAGCCAGTTCTCTTTTACAAAGTCTGATCAACTTGCTTGGAATTGAGTTTTGAACTTTGTAACTTACCCTTTAATCTTTTCCAAGTACTCTGGTGGACGTTCTCGACGAACTCTATTGATAAAAACGCCGTAAAGATCTTCAGAAGGACCATCTAAAACATAAGAGAAACCAATTAAGCACAAACTCCATTTCACTAATCTCCCACACTAAACCTTCTGTGAGTAAAACACAGCACCACACATTAGCTAATCATCAAAATTCAGTAATCTTATTATTTCCAGTTTTGTTAATTTCTAAGCTAATTTTAGTAAACTGTACTCTTAAGTCAAAGCTACTTACAAATGTCGGCCATGTCGAAGGTGGAGAGACCAGCATCGGCGTATCGAAGCATCGCATCAACGGCGTCGTTTCGATCGATCTTACCCCATCCTCCACTCGTCTGCCACATTCCGTTGACAACTCTGCATATCTCCAGTGAATCGTTCCCGCTCTTCAGCTTCACCCACCGTTCATCTTCCGTCGTTTCCAAAGAGCAGTTCACGGAGCTAAAGCTAATCCGACGGCTATAAACATCCCGGTTAAGCCAATTCGATGAAACTTTCGGAGCTAGGTTCGTGGCGATGACGGAATTTAAGGTCGTCGGCATAGCCTTGTGTGTGTGTCTCTCTCTCTCTATCTGCGGAGGAAGAAGAAAAATGAGATTTATGGGCCTTAGCATTACACAGATGTGGCTTCTGGGGCTTTCAGGCCCAAATCTATTTGGCACATTTTTATGCATTTGGTTTTCTGTACGTTTGACTTTTCATTTTTCTTTTTACTATTATTTGTGTTCAATTCCAATTTTATAGTGGCAGCAATATGACATTTGAAAGCATAATTATCGTTGGTTTTCTTTCCTTTTTAAAATTGGGTTAGGTTGTTTGTTTAGTTTGCAGAGTTGCTATTGTCTCGTAAGCTACCTGTATCAGTTCATTACTTCCTAAACCACCTGCATTAATTTTAACATCTTGGTTTTAAAATTTGGCATGGAAATGTGGGTTGTGATAATAGAACCTCATGCCTACCTATATTAATAGAATAAAATTTCGAACACACACTTTTATTGAACCAGCGCCTAGTTAAAATACGTAAATCATAAAACGAACGACAGAAACCTTTGTGGCAAAAAGTTAAAATCCCAACACTTACAATTTCAAGAACCACTACATAAATCTTTTAATCTATCATCAACCAACGAAGATCTTTTTTCCTCATTTGAAATGTCAAAGTTTGAACCAAACTCATGAGAAATATGAAAAAGAGTTTTAAGTCTCATCCATTGCATCCTTTGATTGCGTTGAAACCGAATCCTCAAGTGCTTCAAGGAATGAGACAACTGTGAACTTGACTGCAAGAGAGTTGAAAAAAAAACTGCTTTAGAAAAGTGAAACAACAATACTGATGATGATGCCTTCGGAAAGTCTATTATAAGAATCTGACTCACATTTACTTGGGTCTATACCAAACTGAGTCAAATCTATTTGTCCTGTGCGAAGTACCTAAAATAGATATTAAGGGTTGAATTAGAATATAAAGCCATGAATGGAAACAACATTGTCACAGATGGGCTTACATAGGTAAATGCATCTATTTGTTGACGAAAAGGAGGGCTCTGCAACAACTCCAGAATATCTTCTGCCCTACAGTGTCCCTGTCATTGGCTTTTGTGTTAGTCTATAGTACATAACCATGTAAGTAGCCTACGCGGCTTTAGTGTAGCTGTGTTGTCAGCTCCACAAACAGTAGTTGAGCCTGTTAGCTAGAGAGCTAACAAGTTAAAAGTTAAAAGTAAGTTAGATTCATTCTGAATCTGTCTAGGGTCTCGGTTTGGTTATTGGTCAAGAATAAGTGACTTTTCTTGTTGATCAAGTCCAACCTATGGATTGAATATAGGAATTTACTGGTTGAGTTCCCAGTGTCAAACAATATACAATTCATAGACGTAAATAAATTTTAGGTATAACCCCCTGCAACAACCCTTTGTAATCCTACCCCTAAACCATTTCATAACTCAATGACCTTCTGTGCTATTTACCCTAAATACACAACTTGACTTGGTCTTTCCTCTAACATTTTCAAAAGACGGAACTAACAAGAAGAATATTGCATGTAGGATTCATCTTCATAGAATACAGAAAACAGTGAAGCTCAAGATAAACCTCAGGTAAATGTGAAGACAGTCGTTCTTGTACCGGCAACATCTCAAGCAATGGCATAATCAACTCCGGCTTCAAGATGTCGCCTAATGCTAAACCTATGAATGATTTAATATGAGTGGACAATGAGGTCAAGAATGGACAATGGCAGAAAGAAAGAAAGAAAGAAGAATAACAGCTGCGGACAGATTACTAATCACATATAGAAAAGCTGGGCACTCCCATTTCCAATCCATACAGACTTCAGCACAAATAGATGTTGTACTCGCTCGACATCATAATACTTAAAAAATATATCTATATTGAAAGTATTTACCTTCTTCATCTCCAGCAATACCTACACAATACCGACCATACCTGAATGAGTATAAGAGGGAAACCAGAAAAGCCTACTGACAGGAGAACCTAAGGATAGAGAACTGTACCTACAGGGCCAGCAGAGAGGTTGTTCAGAATTCTTTGCAGGTCTGCCAGCTTAACTGGTCCAGCCGAAGATGTCACGTCACTCACCTCTGTAGACAAATTTGGTACAACCAAGTTTCCAGCTCTATTCAAGATGAATAAATTCATATAAGCCATAGCATTCATATAAGACAATACCATTTGCAGCAATTAATTGCGTCTTTTCACATGGTATTCAAACTCAAATTCAAGCATATCTGTTGAAAATCTTCACACGATTATGAAAAAGAACTTGTAGGTCATTCTTTATATGACTATGTTCCAGAATCTCATCAACATAGAGAAGCTGATAGATTTTAGCATGCACCTATTTACCACTGGGTAGCCATGTCTAGAGAAACTTTAATGTGCACAGTAGGATGTAAGTCACCAAAGCATTTCACAGAAGGAACATAAAGAAAAATAGCACATAGCAATATCTGTTTTCATGACACTGACAACACAGCAATCAAACCCACTTCTGAAGATAAAATGGTAAGCCAGTTATATACTTTGAAAAGCTAAAAGACACATTACTATCTTGATATAATTGGTACCTAGATGAGGTATTATCTTCTGCCATGTCTTCCAGAAGTTCATCCGTGACAGCAGCTGCAAGTTCGTCTTCATCTTGAAACTCTGGTTCAAAAGAAAATTTATTAGATTGATTCCTCCTATGCAAAATGACTAAGCATTGTCCCTATCAAGGGCATGTGTAATACAAAAAAAAAAGTGATGAGAAAATAACATTTACACGCTCATATGTGAATTAATGCAGAATCTTAATTACAGTATAAGTAAAGATAGCTACAATTTTTGGCGTCCATCTGGGATAGGAAAAGTTTTGTAGTGCTAAAAAATAATACACATTTAAGCTCCTCACTTCAAACTTTTCTTATTACACAATCCAACAATGACAAGCAAGGATTGAACTTATTATTGCAAAGCTGATATTTCGTATTTACTAAAAACTTCACATGAATTGATGAAAGTGAATTGTGGTTGATGCTCGTTGGAAAGGAAGCTCCTTAGTATAGTGCCATGACATTTTTATAGAATCCGTGTTGACACATAAAATGCCAGAATAATATGCATGATAGTATGAACGAATATGTATTTAAGGATAAGAAAGTTAGTTCGCTAATCATGCAAGTTGAAAGGTTAAATGGCAAGAAAGACACTGGTACAAGGATACAAGCATATCATAGACGGTTTGTAACAAGGGTAAGAATGTTACATGCCTATTGGTTGATTGAGGTATTGATTGACCGAAGAGCACAGCTCTGCATCACCTTCAGCTCTTGGCTCCTGCAAAATAAGTTAGAAAAAGAGTTCTGAGAAACAAATAAGATCAAAGATGAAAGTGATTAGGTGAACAAAGATACACACACATCTTTAAAAAAGACAAACAAGTGACCTGCATCCAAAAGAATAACTTGCGGTCATCACTGTTGAACTTCAGAATATACACCCTGTCTGATGATTGATTAACCTAAACAGAAACAAGTACGCTGTGGTCACAGTCTGATATTAATAATGCACAAGCTAGCAGCCTCAACTCAACAGGCATACCTTTTCAAATAGAGCTTCATCTGGGAAAACAATTTGATCCTATAAATGGTATTGTCAAGGGAAAAACTTCGTAATTGGGACATCTGGTAGCAACAATTAATAAATAAATCCCTGGATTTTTTTATATTCATGCATGTCAAAGCGAAAAGAAACAACCTTCCAGATGGATTGAGCTAAGAAATTTGATTGTCCCCAAGATACAAATTAACTGACTCGGCAAAGACTTAATAATACTTGGAGAACCTTTAATCCGATTCTATATCTCAAAAGAAAAGTGCAGAGGATACGTCTTCTACTGTATTAAGGTTTCGATCAAGCCACATGAAATGAACCAGTCCCTCATCACCCTAAAAGAGAAAACAAAACCCGGGTTAAATTTTTACAGAGAACGAGTAATGTAACAACAAAAACTAGATTCATATATGCTTTCATTTCAATAATAGCACCATCAGAAAAGCTGATACAGCCCAAACGTTCAATGGAACAACAATTCATATGTGATAACTACATTGTGGAAAATAAAATAAAAAAAAGTGTCAGACATTACTCTAACAATGCGGACAAGTCCTTTTCGTGAATCAGGAACAACTCTAGTTCCCTGCAAAGACATTTTCCCAGCACGAAACTCAAGCATGATCTCCTGCCAAAATTAGTCTCAATGTAAGTTGAAGAACCTTAGTATAAGAACGGAGTTAAGTGTATACAAATCAATAATATGAAAACTGATCACTCTTAAGACATTTCGTCTCTATCTCTCTTGAACTAAAGTGGAAAATCAATGTGGTAATATATGATATGATGATGAACTTTTGTTTGTTGTTAATGTTGAATATATCGTTAGTAAGTGTTGATGGTTTGGCAACCAAATACAACACTTTGTAGCAGAGAAGGACCTGAAGAAGTCAGTCATTCACTAAATCAGATTGACTTCAAAGACAACACTAGTACTACATAAAAGTAAGTGAGTTATGAAAGAAGTCAATCACTAAGGAGAAGAAAATTTTCAAGTTACCTGCTGCATCATGGGAAGAAACGCTTCATCAATTGAAGTCATAATCACCAACTCTTTCTTTCTAGTCGAACGCCAAAAGCAACAAAAGTAAATAAGAACCAAAGTCAAAAATATTTAGTAAATCGAAGAAATCACAATGAACAAAAACCACCCATATGTATGCTAAATATAGCGAAGCAATTAGACTCAAAACCCAGAATCTGAGAGAAAAAGAAAACCAAATCTTGGCCAGTAATCGAGAGTTATTTACAAAAACTATAATCTGGAACTAGGTTAAAGAAGGAGGAGGAGGAGGATAAATCGAAATCTAAGCGAAATCAAAACCCTAGGGTACCAAATCTAATCTCTCGTCAAGGTTGAATGAAGATTACCGTAGCAGCAGCAGAAGAAGAAGGGATTTGGGGGAGAAGAATGAAAGAAGAAGAACGATCCTCTTCGTGTTTTTCTCTCGTGTCAGTCGTGTCTTTTCTGTTTTCTTGATTTCTTCATAGAAGAAAGGAGAAGAAATTCTTTTCATTTTTCACTTAATGGACGTCTTATAGGCCCAGCAAGTATCAATCTAGCCCAAGTATCTCTCTAGATTAATAATGAGAGTGGATGGATTTGTTCCAGCTTTTATTCGGTTATTTTTGTCTTCTTTCTTTTGTATGAAGGACACAAAGTTGTACGTAGACATATAATTGTGACCTCTCGGTGCGATTGGTAAAATCATGTGACCAGCTTCAATACATAAACACAGGCAAAAGATATCTTAAGGTTTTATTGTTACTCGGTCATATCACATGTATCGTGATCGGCATAACTTAGTTATATACAAGTAGTAGATTAGATATATTGAATCAAATTCACTACAAGAAATAGGATGGAAGACGTCGGTTTATTAACGTCACTCGTTAAACCGACTTTAACTTTTTTAATAAGACGGGATTTGGCGTCATTTGATAAACCGACTTTAAATTTATTATTTTTAATGAATGTAAAAAGAGGAATGTTATAAATTTCTAACTCTCCTCCGCCGTAGTATATTCATTATAATCCCCCGTCTCCAGCAATGTACTCGGAGGCCCAAGCCGTTCTTTCGTCATCTTGTTCCCTTCATCCTCCACTGGTCTTCTCAACATCGTTTATGGCTCTTGTCTATGCTCTCTCGCATTTTTCCCTCTTTCAGCGATTCTTCTTCGTCTCCGGTGAGTGTTATATAATTTGGTGTTAGATTTAGGGATTTGATTTGGTTCGTCGATGAAATTAGAATCAATTCGGCGACGATTCCGTAAAAGATTCTGGAATCGTGCTCTTTGTGTGTTTCGTGCTTGGGAATAGCTCCACATTCTGAAATCGTGTTCTTGTTTATGGTGCTAGTAGTCGCATTTGAGTTTGATTTCTGGATCTTACGAAGTGTTCTTCGTGACGTTATTGTGTTATGTATTCTGATTTTTTGGTTTAATTACTTAGGAGTAAATTGAGGAACCTAAGCTAGAAGATGTGATGCGTAGTGCACTACTAGTGCTGCAACTAAAGATGGTACAATGATTTTGATAACTTTGAATGAAGCTTGGGCAGCTTCAGGATCTGTAATCGATCTCGTCTTTGAGAGTTTTAGAATTGGTAAATGATCAAGAAAGCTTTTGATGTGTTGTGTAGAGCTGCAACTAACGCTGGTGATAATTTCTTTGGATGCTAAAGAGTATTCACGTTGAAATGCATAAGCATTGTTTCAGACTTGAAACAAAAGGTGTTGATTTCTCTGGTGGCGAGGCTAATTTCATGACTCGTTCTTATTTGAAAATGATATGCAGAAGAATCATTTTTCTTCGGATTGTTCTTGAAAAGGTTAAAGCTTTGTTTTCACGGTATGTTTCTTACACTCTTGGTAACTTAAAGCCACAACTTATTGGTTTGTATATTGAGTGATTCATTGTCTTCCCTTTATGGTCTCCAGGATGCTGATGTGATCTGGTTCAGGAACTTATTTGTTTTTCAAAGCTTTCTGTATTTAATGTTCTCTTATGATTTTTTTTTTGATGAACTGCATTTGATTGAGAACTCTTGTGAGATCATTCACATACTTACGAAGCCTCAGTCTGCTTGGCAGGGAATATTGTGTTCTTTTTGTTTGATGAACTCACAGGACACATATGTCATGCACTTTGGGAGGCTAAGCGTGGCGTTTTCCAAGGTACATATAGTATGGTATTAGCATGAAGAACTGAGCTAGAAATTGGTTGATATAGGTGTTGGAGATGGGATGATCTTATATTTTCTATGGTCGTTGTTGAATTGTTCAACATTGTAGCATGGTGATTTTCGTTGGTCTCTGCATCTGCGTGAAACTTCTATGAAGCCAACCTTCTCCGTAAAAAGGTACAACAAGTGTTCTGTAATCTTTAGGCATATGTTTATTTCATGAGATATATATTAGTATTGTCCTTTTATCTATATGTTTTCATTTAAAGCAATAAATAGTATGATAGAGCAAGTTATCATTACTTCTTAAAGTGCTCATGAAATCAGAATTGCATTTTGGATTTGGTTTGATTCTTAAGCTGCTCATGATTTATAAGACTGTTTTTATGATTGATTTCAGATCTTACAAGAGCTCTGGTTTGAATTTGGAAGAGCTGCACACCGTGTTGCTGTTTTTAAGCTTCAGAATTCAGACAAATAGCAAGGCTCCAGTTTTAATTATGTTATGTATTTTGTATTTCCATGATTTTTTTTTTTTTTTACAGCCATGATATTGATGTTTTAATGTACAAACTACATTTAAATTTTATATGAATCAGTTGCTGTTTCAAAGTTTAATTTAAATTGAATTTTATGTTTATTTGATACAAATATAATAAATAACAGTGTATAATCAATGATTGGATAGTGTCGGATGTTAACTGACGTTACTATTTCAACAACTGACGCTAAATTTTCGTCGCTAAACATAACGACGATTTTAAATCCGACGTAAAAAAATTTTACGTCAATGAAAGTTACGTCGCTTTCGTAACCGACGTGTATATATTTAAGTCGGTTTATTACCGACGTGAGATATTGAAAAAAGTGACGTAAGAAGCCGTATATTTTGTAGTGAAAAAGTGGAAATTGTGAGATTGTTTAATTAGTTAGCTAGCTGTCTTTCTCATTTGATTAATTTACAGCATGCTTAAAAAATTTGTATTGAACCAATAAGAATATATATATGAACACCATACAAATGTGCTAGCTAGAGCCTAGGGTCCTTAATACTTGCCATAAGTTAGATATATATGCTGTAAATTAAGCAAGTGTGCTAGATATACTTGCCTAATTAGTTAGATATATATATATATGAACACCATACAAGTGTGTTAGAGCCCAGGGTCCTTAATTAATACTTGCCATAAGATTCAGATCCTCTCCATGGTCTAAAAAGACGTAAGCTTCACCCTTCTTGTAAGCTTCCATTCCTTGGATTTCAACTCTAGCGATAGTGTTCCTTTTAGGATTGTACAAGACAATGAAGAAACCATCGTAATTATAGAGGGGCGAGAACACAATTTCACCCCTGCTAGTCATTCCAGCAATGCGTATCTTAGTCCATGCAAATGAATACAACCAAGGAGAAGGCAAAACGTAGGTATGCCTCGACCATTGATGCTTCTCGGCGTCTTCTAGAACCCACATTTTGATACCGGTATATAAATCTTTACTAGAATAGTTGCGCTGAAGCATAGCTAATTTACCCTTGCAGTTGACCAGAACTGATTCAACAAGTTCACCATCAGTTGATTCAAGCTTTCCTTCCATGTCTTGATCTCTCTCGATATAAGAGAACTTCTCAGATCTAACATCAAAGCAAACTATGTCACGGAACCTTAAAAAGCACTCAGAGAGAACAGCTAAATAGTACAACACACCATTGATGCATATCCCATCATATACATGACCGTAATCACTAGGACCAACACCAGCACCATAATGTGGTATATCACATTTGATCATTCTCCATGACAAACTTTTCCCAGTTCCTAATGTTAGAATATGATGGGAAGAGGGGCCGGTAAGCCATGCACAATACTTTGAGTTGTTTGTCAATTGGATCATACCCTAAACAGCTTTTCTCTACACAAAAACCCTTTTTCACTTTAGGTAAGGTTAAGAACTGTCCTGTGCTAGGGTTACATATCAATTGCACAGGACCATCCGTTGCATCAAGAATCCATTGAGTATTACCGTATACGAAGCCCCGAACAGGACGACAATTGTCCGAGGGACAATTCATTGGGAAGCTCGAATGAAAATTGGCGGTTATAGTAGTAGGACACGACAGGTTTTGAGGCTGTGGCGATGAGAAGAAGAACGTTTTCTGGTCTAATTTACAAGTGATCAAAAGCTTCGGGTGAGACGAAGAAGATATGGTGAAGAAGGATTCAGTGAAATCTGGAGTGCGGAATGTGGAACCCCATAGCTTCGATACGCAGCTAAATCTCGCTATAGACTTTGCCGGCAGTTTCAAGAGTATCTCGATAACGAGATCGAATGGGATGTGTTCCATATCCGAACAACAAAAGCTCCTGTCTTGCGCCGTGTGGTGGAGACTCAAGTCTCTTTTTGCTTAAACCCTAAAGTCTCGTTTCTTTTATTTTCCCTTTGGTAAATCTCAAGGACGAACCAAATCAGTCACTTTAAACTTTATAGAATCAGGAGTGGGCATGTCGGTTTATTTTTGTGTTTAGTGTATTTTGGTTTTAGAAAAATTATAACCCAACTCAACTATGCTACTCACAATTTTATTAGGATTGTGTTCGGTTTGATTTAGTTCAACTTGGTTTAGTTCGATTCAATAAAACTCGGTTTGGTTTTTAGTTACATATTAAACTTCAAAAGTAAAGTAAATCCAAAAAAAACTTTAAAATTTTCAATTCATCAAATTTATAAAAGAATCGATGGATTTAAACTTGGAAAAAGAATAGAGAAGTATGAGAAAAGATATTATAAAGAATAGCATGCCACATATATTGAGGTTTTGAACTGTCATGTGTCAATTTCTTAGAAATCTCTAGACCTTAGAGCATGTTTATGGGTGGGTTGGAGTAAGGGGGGTTCTTAAATTTTTTATGAATTAATTGTGTACTGTTTGAAATATAAGAACCCACGATCTCTTAGATAAAATTTTCTCATTTATTGGTAGGTTTTTATTTTGGGTCTCTTATTTTTGAAAATATTGATTTTAAAAATTTAAAAATTTTAAATAGAATAGAAGTGGTATAAATGTGTAAACATTTAAGATTTTATAAAATTAGAAAATATTCCATTTTTTAATTTTCAAACATACAAAACAATAATAAAAACATAATACAAATTACCAATTCATAAATAGAGAGAATGATTTATAATAAAAATATAATAAAAACATAATACTGATTTGCTCCAAATTTTGCCCAAATATACAGCAATGTTAGCATACAAGTTATTTCAAGGTACAAAGAACTTGAAGAAATTGGTTCATCTTACACTGCAATAGAGTGAAACCTCAAAAAGATCTCTTTTAACATTTCGACCTATCAAAACATTGTTACTTTTAGAGACGAATTGTGATGTAATCCACTATACAACTCAAGTAAATCAGGTTCATGACATAATGAACAATGGTAGCACTATCTTTCACTTATGGCTATGGAAAGAGATTTGAGTGAAAAATCCATGACTGAGCTCAGATCAAGTCAATTTGGCCAGATATGATTGCTCCTTTAACAATCTTGTAGCGTATGAAGTAGAGATCACCGCATTCCATTTCCATAGTCTCGGGGATCTCTCCTCTGCCAAAATAATAGTAAATGAGTTTTGAAGTTGTAATTTCTAAGAGATGCATTCAAATGGTGGATGGTTTTAGCAAGTAGCTTACCCCATCGTGAAGATACTCTAGACCGCGTGCTACGTCTAAAGCAATATATACTCTCAAATCCCAGCTCAGCGGTTCATGTTTTTCGCCTGTATCAAAAAAAGCATTTCAATGTCTCAAATCTTTAGACTCATTAATTGCAGGAGTTTAAACCATCAATTTAATAAAATATGCAACAAACTAGTTGAACATTGGACTGACAATTCACTTAATGCATAGCAGATTGGTCTAGTATCCCAGCATTCCCCTCCTAATGACCAAAGTAACTATAACAAAAGAAGTCTAGTCCCTCATTAATCAAGAACCTTATCAGGAAACTATATATGATCCAGAAAATTTTTATATCATTTAAAGAACCAGGATCTTGTAGTCAGAGGAAGGAAGGAAGGAAGGAGAGAGCAAAAAAACCTGTAAGAATACTCCAAAATGTCAGAAACAGAGATGACATTACTCTTTTTAGATTATTACTCACGTACTCTTAGAATTTTTGTAGTTTACTTACTGATATGACACAAAATGTAGAGACAGGATGATGTGTTTTAGTGTTTATATACTCACACTTGAAAGATGCTTCATACGATAAACTCATGTAAAAGATCAGTTTGTAAAGATGCTTTTCTTTGGCGTCCTTGTGCGAATCAATTTTAAAATCCTCAAGTTATAACACCTAACAACAGAGAACAACAGAGAACAACAACAATTTTAAACTCATTATAACACCTAACAACAGAGAACAACAACACTAAACCAAGTTATAATCTAAAAAGCAAGCAAGAACCTCTTCTGAAATCTCAAGATCGAATATAATACTTAAAAAGGGTTCTTCTTATCTTCTAAAAATACTTAAGCGAGAAGATAAGAAGAACCTCTGCAAATTAAAAAGCAAGCAAGAACCTCTGCAATTTGTAATCTTTGTTATCTGTTGGGTGTCTCTCTGCAAATTAAATTCAAATGTTAGGCTCAATTAGATAAGAGAGAAGATAAGAAGAAAAACAGTTGAATATTACTGGTCTCTTTGATTACTTATTAGGAAGACCTTCAAGAGATCTCCAATGAATCTTTTGATTAGGAGTAGGCTGCAACAAGCAACAACAAAAACAAAAAGCCAACAGTTTAACACACAAACAGAGAACAGAGAACAACAACACTAAGCCAAGTTATAACACCTAACAACAGAGAACAACAGAGAACAACAACACTAAACCAAGTTATAATCTAAAAAGCAAGCAAGAACCTCTTCTGAAATCTCAAGATCGAAATTTTTACCTCTACGGATGAAATAAAAGGCATCCATTAAGGAAAAGATTCACGATCCAAGTAGAAATTATACGCTACGGATACTGGAACATCTACGTCCATCTTCACTCTGTTTCACATAAAATTCAAACCCGCCCCCAAAAACAAAGATTGATATCAGATTCAATTCCAATTTCAAAACAGAGAAAGAGAGAATAAAAAAGAAACTTCCCTTTCTGATTCCAATTGATTCAAATGATTGAGCCAACCTTCAAGCTTCTGATTCCAAATTCATCAATGGTTTCGTTGATTCAATCGCAACCGAGAGAGAGAGAAAGGAAAAAAGAAAAAAAATCAAGCAGGAAATGTTTTTTTTTTATTTTTTGTTTTATTTGTTCGACCAATAGAATAGCGACACGTATCGCTCCTTAGACCAAGATTCAGTCTCTTATATAAGGGGAGATCTTACCATTTTTCTTCATTTCTGATTTATTTTTTTTCACCAAAAGACTAAGATCTTCTCTATGAACCCCCTATAAACAAGGTCTTAATAGTTAATACTACACATACTCCGATCCCCACCACCCTCAACAAAGAAATGCAGTTGTGTTTCGTTAAGGCTGTCAGGTGTTACTAAATACGTACTCTACGACTATGTGCAAAGAAAATATCATTCTCATGTCACAAAATTCAAGCACCACCAATAACCTGTTTCTTCTAAGACCAAGACACGCCCCAACATTTCATATGATGCATATTGTCAAAAATTGAGAAGTTTATAATACCATCTCTAGGAGATGGAAAGTTTGAAAGGGCTCATACTTACCTTTCAACTGGAAAGAACATGGTTTATAGTTTCTCCTTCTATACCATAGACACGACAAAGAGCATCAACTTTCATTCCAATCGACTTAATCCGACTTTGCTAAAAACGCATCTTGCAACACCTCCTTTTCATTTACCTGACAATTAAGCCAATACCCTGATTTAACAAAATAATCTCCACTCTTAATTATGCATCTAATACCAAAAATCAAGTTCATGATAGCTGGTTTTATTGCAAAATAAAATAAAATGATATATTAGATTAATATATATATATATATATATATATATATATTAGTTTAAAATATATGGATCCACTACTTCTGATAATTAGGTACTATATACTATGAAAACTCATTTAGTGTATGGATCCAAACAAATCGTACACTTGTACTGATCCTATATTAATTTGCGCGGTTCGCCGTTTTGCATAAAACAGTCGACATGTCAAATCTACTTTTTTCACATTCTTTTACACATCAGATTGAACAAAGTTGTCGACATATAACTGTAAACCTCTCGGTGCGATTGGTGAAATCATGTGATCAGCATCAAATACATACATATATACCGGCAAAAGATATCTGATGTTTTTATTGTTACTCGGTCATATATCACATTCTCATGAATCGTGATCGGCATAACTTATAAGTAGATTATAGAAAAAAATAAGGACCACTTATGTGGAAAATTGTAAGATTGTTAATTAGTTAGCTGTCTTTCTCAATTGGCTTAAATTACAGAAGGATGCCTTAACAATAAGGACCACTTACCCAAATTGATTCCACCTCTACATCCACCACACACTTCACATTTTCAACGTGTCTCTTTTCAATTTCCCAATCATATTCATTTTCTAAATAAATAAAACCCACGCGCCGCAAAGGTTTTTTTTTCTCTTCGTTTCATTATCTAAATAAACTACAAAAATAACTTTCTTAAAAAAAAACGTTAATTCTTATTTTTGTTTTTCAACGTTAAAATTTGACGTAGCTCTTCAAGTATGTAACTGTAAATCAATGTGTGGGAGGCTGCATAAGTATTTGGACCACGTTTAATTACGTCATGATGTAGGCATATTATTATTAAGAAAATATAAATAAAGCAAAGAGAGTAGAGAGCAACTAAGAAAACAACTTGAAAATACTCTTTACCAACAACAACAAAAGACAACTAAGAAACTTACCAAAAAAACAAAAGACAACTAAGAAAATACTAGATAAAAAGTTGTACGCTTACTAGCTCATTAGTACACAACTAGATTAGTACCCGTACTATAGCACGGATTAAATTTTATTTTATACGACAAATTTAAATATTTTTATTTGATATATTTTTAGCATTAAACAATATCATCATATAACCTTGATATTTTACATTTAAACCGAATTATAAGTTTATCTTATTTTATTATAAAACTAACTACATTTTAATTGGTGAATAATAATAGAATATGTAATTAAGATATGCATTTGTTTCTGAGGAAAGAAGTACATATAACTTTAAATTGTGATATTACAAATAATAACTTTTAGATATGATATTTATTAAAATGGCAAAATGTAAACCCTATAAATTTTGATTACCAGTGAAGTGACCTTAGTGCAGTGGCAGGAGGTAAGTCCATTTGTAGAAGGCACTATCACACCCGGGATGGAGTCCCGGCTCCTACGAATGTAGGAATTTGGCTAATAGGCCGACCAGTTGTGACCCAATGTTTGAAAAAAAAAAAATCTTGATTACCAAGCGAACCCTATAAATCTTGATTATCAAGCGAACCCTATAAATCTCGATCTCGAATCCCGATTATCAAGCAAACCCGCAAAGGTAAATTATACAAATGATACACTTAAATACAACTAAAATGATTGATGTTTTAATTTTATAACCAATTAATGACTCATATATCTATTATATAGCCTAAAAAAAATTATGTACTGACTGGACTCATATATCTATTATAAAAAGTTGTGTAGACTATGTGTAAGTGGTATTTTTAATTTTGAATTTTTTTGACCGTCAAAGGGGTCTCTAGAGTTAATCCTATTTAAGTCGGGAGATATTTAAATTTGTTAAATTTCCTTAAACAATATATAGAAGTAGGATATATATTGTTAGGTAAGATCGAAATATTGTTTAGTTTAATAAAAATCACAGTTTTTATGTTTAGGGTTACCGAACTTGGAAGATTTCTCGAGTTAAAGTATTTTGTTTCATTTGTGTATATCATCTTTTATTCCTTCAAATGCTATTATTATTTCCGATTAGGTTTAAAGTGGATTCATTGCTATTGTTATTATTAATAATTAATTATGAATAATTGAATAAATAAGCGATATAAGATCTAACAGTAATCAAAGTAGACCCGTAAATATCAAAATATTATCAAATGTTATACTTAAATTATTAATATGTCAATTCTATAACCAACTAATGACCTATATAACTATTATATGGTCTACCAAAAATAAGTCATGTACTTCCCTTTTATTAAAAAGAGGATGTAATATTATTATATGTTTCACGTTATAAAATATTTCATTAGATACCACCTCATCTTAAAACTATCTAATCATACTATGGGCACCAAAACAACTTCAACATATATATATATATATACCTATATATGTATATGTGTGTGTTTAATCGTGATTTGGAAGTAATTTACATGACCAAAACTTAGTACTAGTAGTCAATTTATAAGTGTAATATTTTAGAGAATTTGTTAAAAATGCCCCTTTTGATATACCCCTTTTCAAAAATACCCTCTTTTCTGGCCATTTTTATTTATGCCCTCTTTTAATTTTTAATGACCATTTTACCCTTAGATGAAAATTATTTTATTCAATAAAAAGAAAAACAAAATTTTCCCGCCAAAAAATTTCCGACATATTTTCCCGCCAAAAAATTTTCAAAAAAATTTTCCCGCCAAAAATTTTTTTGCCAAAAAACTTTTGATAAAAAAATTTTCAAAAAAATTTTCCCGCCAAAATTTTTCCCGCCAAAAAAAATTTACAAGGTTTTTAAAAGGTTTTATAAGGTTTCTACCTTATAAAAGCCTTATAAACACCTTGTAAAGGCTTTTACAAGATTTTTTAAAAAGTTTTAAAAGGTTTTTTAAACAACTTGTAAACGCTTTTACAAGTTTTTTAAAAGGTTTTTAAAAGGTTTTTAAAAGGTTTTCAAATGGTTTTTAAAAGGATTTTTAAAAGGTTTTTAAACACCTTCTAAACTCTTTTACAATGTTTTTAAAAACCTTGTAAAAGTTTTTATAAAATTTTTAAAAGGTTTTTAAACACCTTTTAAATGCTTTTAAAAAGTTTTTAAAAGTGTTTACAAGGTGTTTAAAAACCTTTTAAAGCATTTACAAGCTTTTTAAAAGCGTTTACAAGGTTTTTAAAAAACCTTGTAAACGCTTTTAAAAGTTTTTTAAAAGCATTTACAAGGTTTTTAAAAGGTATAAATTTCAATATTTTTGGCGGGAAAATTTTTCGATTTTGACGGGAAAATTTTTTTTTTGGCGGGAAAAAATAATTTTTTCGGGAAAAATTTTCGATTTTGGCGGGAAATTTTTTTGGCGGGAAAATATTTTCGATTTTGATGACTGTACATTCTTGCTGTCACTCAAAAAGGGTAATTTAGTCATTTTGTATATAAAGAGGAGTAGTTTTAAAAATGGTCAACATGAAGGGGTATTTTTAAAAAGAGATATGGAAAAAGGGGCATTTTTGAGAATGCCCCAATATTTTATTATAATTATAATATGTGGATTCTGAATTATATATATATGTTTATATATATATATATTTTATATATATCAAATATATATTTCATATATCAAAACCTTTAAACTGATTATTTATAAAATGTTCATAAGCAAGGAAATAGTAGTAATTCAAATTTTGTTTACGTTATGTAATACAAAATTTTTTTTTTCTTATATTTGACGAAATCATCTTTTATTTTTTAAATGATTTAATTAGATCCATTAATTTTTGTAAGGGAGGCTCAAATATTTTATATAAATCAACATCCAAATTAATTTTTAATTTTATTGTATCTTGTAGTTTAATTATGGTTTTAAAAAGTCATGTTTATAATCTGAATAATTTTTATTGTAGTTTTTCTTCTTAATATTACATTATTGTTGTTGGCAACTCACAATTACTTTATTTTTAAAAAACCATAAACAAAAAATTAATACTACAGTCTGTTTTAAATTAACATTTTACCATACATTTGTCTTTTAATTAATATTGTTGTGAGACTTTCTTTTGTGTGAGTCCAGCCATTGAAAGAATAATCATCTACAAATAGAAAACAAATATGTGGAAATTGATGTCGGACCTAAAAAAAAAGAGAAAAATGGGTCTCTGACCTAAAAAGGAATAATCATCTACATAGTCTATTTTGTAGCTTATTTGTTACATTGCAAGAGAAGATAGACTGTGTTGTGTCTTTCTAAAAAGAAAGAAAAATTCAAGTCAAGGTAAAAAAAATAAAACTCTTCATATTTCCAGTGACAAAAAGTAGATTATGTCTTTCTAAAAAGAGAAAACAAAAAACTGAATCAAGATGAGAAAAAAGGTCTTAATAAAGAAAATGTTTTTAGTAATATGAGTCAGATCCCTTTCTCAATGAGAAAAAGGTTGAATAAGAAAACATGTCCCAAACTGTATATAGTATATAAAATGAAAGATATGTTGTATCTTATGATGTCTTTGAATAATCCCACTTACTTTCTTTATCGTTTGTGGCAGCTAGTCGACAAACTAATTCCAATTTATATTGGATGATCAAGACAGTTATCGTAAGATCAGATTTATAGAAGATTAAAAAAACCTTCTCAAAAGACTAACAAATAAGCTGAACAGAAGAGTATTTAAATGATTCGTTTAATATAATATACACATAACATAAGTGATTCGTTGACATTATTTAACCGAACAAATGTCTAATAAAAAGAAATGTATTGTGTAATTGTATTGTTTTAGTAAGTGTTAACCGAAAATATCAAATCAAATAATCATTTTACAATCTCTACATTACACAAGATGAAAAGAGACACAAGATTACACAATATACATGAATCTTTTTTTTTCAAAATGGTTACAGTAAAAAATTCTTATCGACGTAATCATCCAATAAAAATCCAGATTCTCTAATCCGCAATAGTAATCAGTGATCACTACATTCGTTTACACATACACACATTCGTGTGAATCAAGCAATCTTAGCACAAACCGTCGTGTCAAATACTATAACAATATAAAATGTACATAAATCTGAACGTCATTTTTGGTCACTTCCGTAATCATATTAAATTCAAGCATTATACAATTGAGATTCGAAGAAATTTTAGACCCACTTGGCTTTTCTTGCTAAATTAAATAAGAGATAATGATACACATAGATGTTGTCAACATTTGTGTTTACATGTTAACAATAATTGGTCAGTTTATAAACAGACTCTATATATATATATATATATATTTTTTAATATATATATATATATCTATGTTTTTTATAAAGTGGTATTATTATACATATATTGACTTTATGAACCTAAGTCCTTTCTTGGATCATAACAGGTAATCCACCGTTAACCATCGCGGTTAGACCAGGCGCAAACCGTAGCATATCGGTGGACTCGGGACCAGCGACCCGTGTTTCGAACCTCCTAATGATCGCCACCGCTATGGATTTCATCTCCATGATGGCCATTTCTTTCCCCACACAAACCCTAGCTCCGGCCTGAAAAACCGGGTACTTAACCGGATTTTCGGGACGGAATTTACCTTGGTTATCCAACCACCTCTCTGGTTTAAACTCTTCGTAATCCGGTCCCCAGATCCGACCCATCCGACCCATTGCGTAAGCATGGTACGTCACTCTAGTCCCTCGTTTCACAAACGTACCATCAGACAAAACGTCATCGTTCAAAGCGAATTTGGAGTCGAATTGAACCGGCGGATACAATCTCATGCTCTCGTATAGCGTCGCATGCAAATAATTCATATCTCTCATTTCATCATAACCGGCAGTGACCGAGCCAAAACCGGTCCCCATGACCCTGTCTAACTCTTCCCGGATCCGGTTTTCTACTTTCGGATGACGTGTCAATAACCAGAAAAATCCGGTTAAACCGGAAGCTACCGTATCCCTCCCAGCCAATAGAAAACTCACGACGATGTCTCGGAGATACTCATCATCATCCTCCGCCACAACCGCCATGAATCTAGATATCAAATCGTTGTTACCAACTAAACCGGTTAATCTCCTTTGCTTGATCAAATCACCAGCTAACCGGTTTATCACATCGATCGATTCTTTAAGCTTTTTCTCAGAACCAATCCTAAAGAACCTTTTGAGTTTCCATAACAGAGGAAACGGAGCTAAAGCTCGTTTCGCCGATAATGTCGACGCCGTATCGAAAGCCACGGCGAATTCCGATGTCGGTAGAGGTAACCGGAGACAATCCGGGTCAAACCCAAACGACAGTTTACTAATCGTATCAAAGGAGAATCTTCTAAACACATCTTGCAGATCCAGAACCGAACCGAGACTGTCCGAGAACGATGTCAGGATCGGAACAAGACGTGTCTCGATCTCGTTCCTAACAATCTCATGAGCGAACACTCTCACGGAAACACTCCCGAGTTCCAAACTCGCGAGTTTCCTCTGGAACCGCCACGTGTCGCCATCGGAGTTGAAGATTCCACGGCCTAAGAGATCACCGAGTATAACGGAGAACTGTTTGCCTTTCGGGTAGTTGTGGAAATGGGTTTTGAGGATATGTTCGACGTTCGATGGATTCGCCGTGACCACGCTGTTGAGAACGTGGACTTTGATCGTAGACGTCGGAGATCGCCGGAGGAGGTGAGTGTACCAGTCGCTGAGGTTGACGAAGTCTTTTCTCCAGCTTGAAGTGAGGTAAGCATGACAGATCTCGCAGTTGCAGTAACGTAGCTTTTGAAGGAAGAGTATGTGGAAGAGTGAGAATGTTACGAAGAAGATGATTGAGACGATGATGAAAGATATGATTAGTAACATTGTTGAAGAGAAGGTGAGAGAGAGGGAAAGAGGAGAGAGAGAGAGATGAGTTTGTGTGTTATACGAGAAAACGTTTGAGTCGATTAAATAGAAGATTCTTTTTTTTTTTTTTAAATCATTTTATTGTGGGCAGACATGTGTTCTGTTCTTTCATTTGTAAATGTGCGTTTTTTATTTATTTTATTTTAGTTTCAAAAAACATTTCTAGGACCAGCGTAGAATACTCAAAAAAAAAAAAAAAATTGAAGTAATCAGTGATTACGATATTTTTTGATGTTTTAAGATTCGTTATTTTGCAGCCAACAGGTTTACACAACCTTTGTTTATGTTGTCGACATGAAGTACCTTATTTTACGTCGACAAAAAGATTCTTTAGTTGTTTTGCATATGATATGACATAAGACTTTGTCAATCATAGATTATATGTATTGCATTATTTTGTTGGGTAATATTGCTACATCATACATGGCTATAATTTTGTGAGAGTTGATTAAGTAAATGACTATAATTTACTACATTTAGGTGCTGTTTTTAAAAAAAAGAAATATTACTATAAACATGGTTACGCAGAGTAAAATATGGTGCTACTTTATAAAAAGGCATTTTATTTTGGAAAATAGTGGTACTCACTGAGTCATTGTTGTGTTTTTTCGTGGGAAAAGTCCAAAATCATTACATAATCTAATAAAATATACATGGTCATTTTATACATTTAGATTTTTATTGGGGCATGCAAAAATTAGTTTACTATTTAGCCATTTTTTAAATATTTTAAATATAGTTTTAAAACCTTATTACAGGTTTTTTTATCAACCAAATTAAAGGTATAAAATATACGTTTACTATTATTAAGAATAAATATAAATTTTTAAAAGTAAAATTTTTAATTCAAAAAAGAATATTTACAAAATTGAGTCTTTGTGTAAACAGAAAATTAAAAGCTAGGGTAAAACTGGAGATTGGAGACAAATGCAGATCTCTATATTTTTTTCTATAAAAAACATAGTAATCTCTATTTTAGAGTCAAATTTGCTTAAACTCACATCTATTATCATCTCTAAAATATAAATTGTTATATTTTTATTTTAAAGGTGATAATAGAAATAGATTGGAGTAAAATTCAATTCAATTATAGAGTTTCTTTATTATAAAAAAATAGGAAAAACCATTGGAAATTGTTTTTAAGATACCTTTAAACCATCTATATATCAGTTCACAAAGATGGATAACGTCATGGTATAAAGAAAAGAGTCGTCGCCAAGGAGAACCAGACTTTAAAATTGGTCGGTTCATGCCACCAAGATAGATATCAAGAACAATGTCGGGTTAGAACAACCACTAAATTTCAACAGGTTTTGCTTTGGATTTTTATTTGTTTTTTTTTCTTAATTCTAATTAGAATCAGTTTTGTTGTTTGGTCACGAAAATTTTAATGTGGAAGCATTAACTTAGATCTACGAGGAACGTTTACTTTGATATTATGTAAAAACTAGAAAATGATATAGAGCAAAACTCTTTATTATATTGTTGTCTTTCTTAATCAAATGATAGAAGAGTTTATATTAAAAAAAAGCACTTAATTAATAAACAACATCAACAAATCGCTACCCATAACAACCAACTTAACTAAAAATGGAGATTTCAAGATTGATCGGTCTGTAACATGGATAAGTTAGTAATTTGTTGTAAATATGGTAATGTAATAAATCTTCTACTGTATTAATCGAGAAAAAATAGAAAACATAACATTTATCTTAACTTTTTTATTTGATGTGACTATATTTTATTTTAGTTTTTAATGTTTAAAATTACAATGTAAACTTTCAGTAGTTTTGTTGGCTTTTGAGTTTGTTAGACCATCTTCAATGTATATTTCTAGAAAAAATAGAGTAACTAAAAAATAGAACATTGTTTTATTCCAATGTATTACTCTATTCTCAACTCTAAAATAGAGTTAGTGTAAAAAAATAGAAGTGACAATAGAGTTGCTCTATATAGAGAGCAATCCTATCATTTTCTATATTTTATAGTAAAATATATAGTAGGGTTGAAGCAAATGTTGCTCTATAAGAGCATGAGCATTGGTGTAGGACACATTTTGGTCCCTCAAATATAATAAGATTATTTTCAGAGTTTCTTAAGTTTGGTATGAACATTGGTGTCCCTCACAGTTGGTCCCCTGAATAAAATAACAATATTTTTAATTAAAAAATAATTATTTAAATTAATAAGTAAAAACATATTAAAGTTTTAATTAAAATAAAACATATAACATTAACATTAAAAGCATAAGAAAATTACAAAGTTACAAAAACTTGAAAAAAAAACAAAACATACAATTAAAACATTAAATATTAAAAACATTTTATTCAATCCATAAAATTAAAAACCCAAAAAAAAAAAAAAATTAAAAACCCAAACAACACCAACCACACAGATGCTGCCACGTGTAACGAAGGACACAGCAAAGATCGTCCCATTTGAAGGAACGATTCTTCGATATTGGGCTTTTTTTTATTTATTTAAAAACATCAAAAACCGAAGGACGGTTCAAGTGTACGCTGTTGCACATGGTCTAATAGAGATTTGACTCTAAAATAGAGTGGGGATGGAGATGCCCTTAACACGCGTGCGAAAACTTATTCATGCATTTTGCTAGTTCATTTCCAAAACAGTTACAAAACCCCAACCAACCTATACTCATGCCAATTTTCTAACCTCCTTACTACTCAAAGAAAATGCCAAATTACACCAAACTATTAATGGCCAATATCATCCAAACTGTTTTTGGAATTTCTCGAAAATAAAGTGAACTTGAGAATTTATTATACTATTGGTATTTTTAAATGTACAAAATACAATGAAATTATAGACAAATTCATTACATTACATTCTTTCAAATAATAAGTGAATATATTATGTTAATTGTTGCGAGAAAATGTTTCACAGTGATACTCTTAAAAGCAATTTCAAATTAGCCTAGCATCTTTATGGCAACTTGTTTTCAATTACTATTAGTTTAGTGAACACATAGTCAATCTAATCCGCGACTATTTGAGTGAAATCAAAAGATATTTTATGATAACTCAAGGGCTTGAATGATTGATTTCTAAATATATATATAGAATTATAAAATTTGTGAAGAAAAAAATATACATTGATTTTGAAACAACATGCTTTATCCTTGAATTTGAATCCTTTTTTTTTTCAAATCCAATTAAAACATAATATAGATTTTGAAATCCAAAACAAATCATTTAACAAATAACATTGGATTTTAACAAATATTTATAAATTATGGAACCAATAACACATAATTTTAATAATTTTTTTTTAAAAATCAATGATTGAAAAACACATGACTCTTTGTTTAGGTTTTCAAATCCATTAAAATGATAGAACCCAATAACCCTTCTTAGTAATTTTTTTTTTAAAAAAGGTGACTAATATAAGATATCTTGAATTGAAACTCAAAACTAAGTGTAAGGAATGAAAAACTTTGATATTTTAATATTTATCATGATCAATAATAATTTAAGTTATATAGAAGACCCGAACCACTGAACAAGCAACTAGTTATTTTGAACTATATACTTCTCTTCATATAATTATAGTTGTTTTGTTGTTAACCATCAATTTTTTTATTATAAAATAACTATCACTAAAACTATCAACTAATTCAATATTAGTAGTTGGATAGTAAAAAATAATAGTATACTAAAAAAGTTAAAAAAATAGTTACCGAAGTCCTTCCTATCATACCAGAATCTTATCGACATTACAGTCAGAATTTACATCTTCGTTAGCAGCATTTATAATTATACTAGCAATTGATCCGCGTTACGCGCGGTAGTTAGATTAAGGTGTATTCTGAATTTTGTTGTGTATTTTTTTTTTGGTTACGTTTGTTGTTGTATTTGATTTTGGTTGCTTATGTTGTTTTGTTGGATATTTTATATACAAATAGGTTTTGCAGTAAGTATAATTTAGTATGCTGTTTTTCCTAAAAAAAATTGAGATCATTTTGTGTGTTTTTTTGGTTTTTCATATTTTTCAAGAAAAGGCTAGAAATCTCTAAAACTCAGGAGAATCGTTTTCTCTCTTCTTTTTATCTTTTCTTTCACACATTAGCACATCATGCATTATGACGAAAATTGAAAAAAATATATATATAATGGTAGATTAAATTAATTTAAATCTATATATATATATCTGTCAAATAGTTGCAAACTAAAATGAAAAAGAGAAATACATAAGTTTTAAATATAATTACAGTTACTAAACCTATGCATGCCATTTTTTATAACTGTTTCAGATGGTTTTTTCCTTTTTTATTATAACGTCTACTGATTTTGTTAGTTTAAAGTGAATGCATTGACTAAACTTATGCATGCCATTTTTCAACAGTAAAAGTTGGTTTTGTCATTTTAAATTTTAACGTTTTCTCACTTTTGTATTTATTAGTAACAAAACGTTGTAACGCTTAGTATCTGGTTTTTGCCTATAAAAGAAAGCAATACATGTCATTTGTGAAGATATCTTCTTCAGATTTTTTTTCCGAAAATATTTATAAAATTTTTCACGAAAAATGGGTGAATATGATAGAGTTAAAGATCTACATTCATGGAGATCTGGCTGGAAGATTCAAGTGAAGGTGTTAAGGAAGTGGAGGAAAGTTACTCAGGACGATGCTACAATTCAACTAATTATGTGTGATGCATTTGTAATTATATAGATATTTACCTGTTAATATCATTTAGATTAGTTTAACAATTAGCAACATATGTTTAAGTAATTGTTTTTTGTTCATTTGATATAGGGTGACAAGATTGAAACAACGATTACTGAAGATTTGTTTGAAACATTTGATCATCAAATAGAAGAAAATGATTGGAAAATATTTTCAACTTTTTATGTCTGTTACAATGACCGACAGCTTAAGCACACTGATTGTGATTACAGGATCATGTTCATCAATGAAACCACCGTTGAGAACTCAGCAGTGATTTCCAACAATCACTTTTTTGATCTCGAAAGGTTTGATAGAGTTTTCGAAGGATATCATGCTGTGAGAAATCTCCCATTAGATATATTTTTTAATATATAATCCTATTTGTACATTTTTATATATATTTTTTCTTTCTGTAATCAATAATTTTTTTTTTTTTTTTTTCAACCAAACTATATTAAAATTAAAAGAGAACTCCATGATTGGTTGCCCAAACAGGAGGATACGAGTTTACAAAGGTAGAAACTGAAGGTAGGGTTCGTGAAGATCGAGCGAGGCAATCGGCCCTGACATTGTCATCGCGAGGAATCCTGGAGAGGGAGAAGGAGGGAAAGGAACTTCAAAGCAATGAGAAATCCTCCAGCAGATTAGAGAAAGTCGGCCAGTCTTCCGGTGCCTGCACCATCGCCGTTAACTCCACACTATCCGTCTCAAAAACCTGACAATCGACTCCAGCCACCAGTAAAGACTCCATAGCCCAGATCAACGCTTGTAGTTCTGCATGTAGAGGAGAAGGACTCCGACGATGACTCCGTGCTCCCAACAGGATTGTTGTAAGCTCTCCACTGCAGCACCACCAGCCCAAACCCTGGTAGGGGTCTGTACTTTTCCAAGAACCATCCACTTGGCATCGGGGAGAGGATCCCCTATCCTCCGTAAAAGACGGGGGGACCAGATAATTCACTGAGTAAGATTTGGCCTCCTCCCACAATAATTTATCCGTAGTCGCCTGATTCAAAATCCCTAGAGGTTCACCCTCAATACCCTGGAAAACCTTTTTATTCCTATCTTTCCAAATGGACCAAATAATCCAGGGAAGTTGAATGCCCACATCCGAAGCCCCAGATTGCGAAGATGCCCGCCAAAAAATGAAATCTAAATTCGCATAAATCGATGTGTATGGAAAGCCCCCTTGATCCAGCCGTAAAGGCGACACCTCCCAAATACATCGAGACCTAGGACACTCAAAGAGCGCATGGTTTATAGTTTCCACCGCCGAATCGCATCTCTTACACACGGTATCACACCGAACACCCCGATATGCGAGACGCTCCAACACAGGTAGAGTACCCGAGCCAATCTGCCAGAAAAAATGTTGGATCTTGAAGGGTACATCAAGTTTCCAAAAATGAGCCCGTAAAGCCATACACGTCGGCCCAAATTCAACATCCTTTAATAATTCCCTAGCCAATCGGTATCCCGATCTGACTGAATATTTCCCCGATTTAGTATAATGCCATATTAATCTATCCGGTTGAGTAGTTCTACTAACTGGCATACTCCGAATTAGTTGAATATCCCCCGGATCGAAAAACTCCTCCAAAGTAGGTAAATGCCAATCCTTAGTCTCCGGGTTAATTAAATGATTAACCATTAAACTGGGGAGCCATAACCTCCCTCGACCATTCGCCGGTCTAGGGCAAACATCCGGTATCCATGGATCTCGCCAAACCGAAATGGAATGGCCAGAGCCTACCGCCCAACGAGCCCCCTGCTCCACCAAACCCTTAATGGAATAAATACTTCTCCAAGCAAAGGACGGATTATATGGTTTTTGTGCCATAAGAGGGTGTTTGTTCCTGAAATATCGACTTTTCATCACCCGAGCCATTAAAGACTGTGGGTAGTGAATGAGACGCCAAAATTGTTTGGCCAACATAGCCTCATTAAATTGTTCTAGAGCTCGGAAACCCAGTCCCCCTTCAGCTTTATCTGCACATAATTTATCCCATGCAACCCAATGCATACCACGAGCTTTATCATTTGATTTCCACCAGAAAGTGGAAATTGCACTTGTCAATTTAGATGTTAGTTCCTGAGGAAGCTTAAAACACGACATAACATGGGTAGGTAAAGCCAACGCCACGGATTTAATCATAATTTCCTTGCCACCCTTCGACAAACATTTGGCAGACCAGCCATTTACACGATCATCTAGCCGATCCTTAACATAGCTAAAAACCTTAGTTTTCGAACCTTGAAGGTTCTCAGGAATACCCAAGTAAGAGCCCATACCACCCTCCGTAGAAATCCCAATAACTGACTTTATCCGGTATTTGGTTTTATACAAATAATCAATAATTTTATACAAATATTTGGTTTTTTTAACAGACATAATGGGTGAAGTCATGAATGTGGAACCTCTCTTTAATCTACATGATCCAAATGCCGAGATGCCACATGAGATGATTAGGATCTTACAGTTTTCTCTAAGAGATTT
Organism: Camelina sativa; assembly: GCF_030686135.1. NCBI lineage: Eukaryota > Viridiplantae > Streptophyta > Magnoliopsida > Brassicales > Brassicaceae > Camelina > Camelina sativa. The sequence goes on along the minus strand of NC_141884.1, from coordinate 18,986,226 downwards.
GAGGTTTGTTAACTTTCTCATTGATTTTGCGCATATGAATTTGTTGATGTGCTTAAATTAATTTCATACTAAGGCATGTTTTGGTGTAAACTATAGTGGACTTGACATACCAATAATTGGTGGAGCACAGGATATTATCATGTTGTTGCAGTCCTCCAATTTTGGCATGTCAAATACCAAAGTGGTGGTAATATAATAAAACTTTATGATTAATGTTATGCTACATTAGTATTTAGGTCTATATTAAATGATAAACCAGCCGAATGTTTATAATACAACTGCTAATGATATTGTACATTAGTATTTAGAGGTATATTTAATAGTAAATCAACCTAATTCTTATAATACTACTGTAATCGTTTAAACTTATATACTTCTTGTATTTTTAGGTAAAAGAATGAAATTGTATTCTACACCAGGAGTTTCAAAGATTTATTTTAAACCACCAATTGCAGAGGTCGAAGATTTTAAGAAGAGGTAATACATATACTTTCATTTCTACTATATGACATAAATAATGAAAGAACAATTGATTAACTTTGTACAAAACTATTATGCAGGCTTGAGTAAACCCAAGGTTCTGAAGATGATGAAAATGATTGAAGAAAGATTGGTTTTAAATTTTCAATAAGACACATGTGGTGCTCTCCGATTTGAAAGTTTAAGTTTTATTTAAAAACTTTAGTTTGCATTTTTATGTTTCTGTTTCAAGAGATATTTGCTTATATTTGAAGTGATTTCTGGATTTATGATTTATTCTCTTTAAAGTTAATTTTGTTTAACAACTATGATCTAAATACAAATATTTATGAACTCAAGCAAGAACATAACCGAATTAACTATAAACAATAAAGAAATTTGATCATATATAGATTACAACTTATGTTTTTTATAAGAGGAGGTTGCATATATCCACGCTATCATTCAAAGCACCAAACAAACATATTATGTCCTACAGATATATACATGTCAAGAAGAAACATATAAGTTGTGAACCAAAGAGACGGAGTTGTGAAGCTAAATTTGTGTATATAGCGTGATTATACAATAAGAGAATTACAAATTTATCAAACTATCGTGATTGAATTATTAATTTCACTACGGTTCATAATCCTTTAAATTAGGGAACTGACAAATTTTGTATTGAAAATTTTAAATAACTATTAGATTGTAGCCACAATTTCTACTGAACAAATTTAAACAATTTCTAATTTTATTACATGGGTAATAATCTAACTAAAGCTAATTACAGAGAATATAAATCGGATAAACTGACCTCTATCTTAAATCCAACTGATTTCTCTCTTGATCCAGCATCAACGGATTGCTTTGCTTGATTCGATTAGGTATTAATTATCTTTCGGAAAACAAATCAAAGATTTTGAAATTGAAAAAGTATCTTGGTTTCTTAGGGAGCAACCTCATACTGGTTGGAGACATAGCTAGAATAGTCAAGGTACACAAGGCTTGGTGCTTCGAAAAAAACGATTCGGCGGTGAGCCGGTTGGTCATAGGGAAGAATGGAAAAAATCACAAGTCGCTTGATGGATGCACTCTCCACGTCCGTACCGCAACCAGCAGAAGAGTCGGGACAATCACCATCACGTATGTATAATTCTTCGAGCACAAGGCAGCCATGGATGAGGAGAGAGTAGTAGTCATGACCAATCGAAGTTGATAAGAGAGAAAGTGATTTGAGGGCTGGGAGAAACACACGCTCGGCCTCAAGATCATATGCACCAGATAACGTGAGCTTCACGAGTGTGTTACTCATGAACAACTTGGTTTCGATACAAATACCAGAAAAAAGAGTGTGAGGTGCGTACAAGTGTAGTCCCAATAAATAAGGGTGTTCCAATGCAGTCAATATCCAACGGTTGAGACAATGATAGTATTCTTTGTGGCGCAGACGACACAGAGACGACAGAGATAACTTGTTGATGTGAGAATTGGTTTTGGTGATCAGAAGAGCAAGTGTTTTATCTACGAAATCAGAGAAGAGATGTGGACCAGTAGTTTCTTCTTCCTCGCTGGGATACACAACCACCGAGTCATCAAAACAAAGGGTGTCTACAAGAAGCAGCAGATTCTCCTTGCTCCACCTCTTGGACAGAACCGATGTGGAAGCTGCCACTTTTGTCGGAAGTAAAGACAGGATTTTGCCAAGAATCTCATCTGGCAAATTGCTTATCAAATCTCTACCCGCCATTAATTTTATTAGGGCTTGCTTTATTTCTCTACCTACCTAACCTAACAACCTACACGCCACTAAAACTGGATGATCGCTAAGTTCTCTACTTTCCTCCTATCGACCTGAATCCAAAACAATAAAGCCCAAAGTTCGAATCTTTAAACGAACCCCCTTTCCAGAACCAAAAGGCAAAGTCCGAGGGTTATTCAGAAAGATAACATAATTTTGAGAACTAAACAAAAGAAAAACTTACCAAAAGCTATGGATTTGTTTTTAGAGACGCTGCTTTGCTTACTTTTATAAAATTGTTTAGTTTCCAGTTTCAGGTTTAATACTTTTTCTATCTTTTTTCTTGGGTTATATTGGAGTTTAGCTACCAAATAAAATTGGTGATCACATTTGTTATAAATATCTTTTAGCCATAGACTTCTCATACGAAATATTTGGTAATACATCAAGAAAAAGAAAAATTTTCAGCATGAGCTTCTTGTGCTAAGAATCAGTGTGGTTTCTTCATCTCTTTCAACTTTGTCGTCTTTCATGCGCTGTAACAAGATATCAATGTTACTTCCACCTTCTCGTATATCAGCCTTAAGATGAGCATGATACATATGTCTGTTCACACCGATACAATTCCTAAGAGATGCAACAAAGCTTTCTACTTCTCTCAAGCTTCCTTCGTCCTCTAGCCAACTCAAAACCAGCTTCAACCCAGGTCTTCATTTCCTGTTACCCACTTCTATACCCAAAGCAGTTTTCATACACTTAAAAGCATTATCTAAAACACCCTTTTCAGCATAAGCAATAGCCACAAGTCCCCAAGAATCAGGTGTAGTAGCTTTCCCTCTCCTCGCTAGATCCTCAAGCATTGCTTCTGCCTTTTCCTCCATACATTTCCCAGTATACCCACGAATCACAGTGTTAGGGACTCGGAAATCGTAACAGTTCCCGGATAATTCCCATTCCGTTAGTACTTCCTCAGCTTCTTTAAGATCATCAATCTTCACAAGCGACAGCAACACAGTTAGATAGTCCTGATTTATTCTCCTCTTACAAGCTTCTTTCACCAAACCCCATAGCCTTAATACCTCTAACTTGTTTCCTAACCTAGTATACAGAGTAATGAGATGATTGTAACCTTCACCATCCTTATTCTCCAGTCTATGTTCCGACATTCTCAGAAGCTCAATCGCCTTATCACGATCACCACCATCGATATAGAACTTGGCAGCAAGATATAGTGTTCCAGTCGATTGTCACATCCGGTTCTCTCTCCATATCTTGCAAGATCACACCAATCCTCACGAGATCAGACATGGAACCAAAAGCATTAATACATATCCTGAAACTGTAATTATCCCGAGCAACATTATATTCCTTCATCTCCTCTAAAACCCTGGGAACTTTCTCGTGCTGACCGAGATTAGTGTCAAGACACATGATGTAGTTGTAAATAAGAGAGGAAGAAGCGAAACCCATCTCCTTCATCTTCTGAAAATGAAACTGAGCCTTGTCAACGTTCTGCTGCCTAACGTAACAATTCAAAAGCGCTTCGTAAGTCTTATCGTTCTTGTACTGTTCGTTGAGGTTCTCGAAGTACTCTTCCGCGGTAACGAATCCATGAACTCTACCAATGAGATCAAGATGAACCGCGTGTTCTGTTGGTAAGAACACACACATACACCAGTCTCGTTCATCCATTTCGAAACCTGCATAATATAGTTAAACCCCTAAGATTTTAATTCGGCAGGTAAAAGAGAGAAAGATGCTAGATTTCTATAAAATTACTGACCTCGAGAGCGTGGAGGAAGCGTTTGCGTGAACGATGCGAATAAGCTCAGCAACAGAGACCTTCTTGCCGCATTGAACCCAATTTTAGAGTTTTTGGTATACACTTGATTTAGGGTCTCCTAAAGGACTGATTTTGGAGTAAAGTGTCGTCTTTTTAACTCTGTTGGTGTAGTAGTATCTGCTCGCTATCCAATTCGCCGGTAATCGCCTCAGTATATTCATTGATTCCGGCGACAGAGACGACGAAACCTCTCTGAAAGCTTGGAAAATTATTTACAAAATGAAAATAAAACATAAAGGTCTGCAGTTCAATCTTAGCAGCGACATGTTTTAATTGTTTTTTGAAGGGTTATGACTTATGATATGAGTGACAATTGCAACTTAAAAGCTAAAACCTTTGATAAAGATTCACAATACCTTGTTCCTTCTTCTTTCCTATGTGGTTCTGCAACAAACTCAACAATGGAGTCAATCTCCTGTTGGGTATACAAAGGAGAATGCTTTCTCGTGGATATGGATCTTCTTCTATGGGAAAGTTTGATCTTTACAAAAGGATCTCGCCTCTTGGAGATCTTAATATTTCAATTGTTCCTGTACTTGACGAATGGCTTGGAGAAGGGAACTACACCAGTAAAGAAGACCTTCGTGGAATGATTAAGAAGTTGATGACGTATAAACGATTTGGTCATGCTCTTGAGGTTTTTTTTTCTACTTCATTTCTCAAAAACATTGTAAGAGATTGGTTTATATAACAGAAGGATTTACGACAATTTAAGGAAGAAGTAGTGGACTGTCCATTAATTTAGAGAAGATGGAAGATCAAAGGGTGAAACACCATGGATCATGAGTTAAGAAGAAGAGCAACCGGTGAAGATGGAGCGTCGTCGACAGCACGGAGAAGAGGCAAAAATAGGTTAAATCCATATAATAGAAAAACATGTGGGCCTAAATTTTCTCTGCAAAAATTTGGGCCAAGTCCAATCCGAAAAACCCAAAATATTTGAGAAGGAATGCTGAGGTGGCTTCATTAGAAGAGAAAAAAATGTAACTTTATATATATAGATTTTTCGACAAGATATGGATGATACTTGTGTTGGAAAAAAAAATATTGTTATACCAAAACAAAAGAAAATTGGTAACTTTGTTTCGTTACTACTTACTACTAGTACAGTATTTCTTACTACTTGAGAGTTAAAAGATAGTACGATTCAATGCGAAAAAAAAAAAAAAGATAGTACGATTCAAAAAAATAAAAATAATATGTACAATAAAACACGTGCTTGGTACAAAGAAACACGTGAGTTTTAAGGACCGTGTGAAGTTAGCAAGTGGTGAAGTGTTTCAAAGGCATATAAATCGCAACTGGGACATTGGTTTATGCAATTTGCATGTCGACAAGCGTCTCTCATGCACTGAGCTGGCAGTTTCAAGTTGATGATGTTTTAAGTCGTTACTTGGGTGAGTCAGAAACTATACTTTTAAAGCTGCGACGAAAACAAACAAACAAAAAGAAGAAGTTTGGTTCCCATTTCCACTTGCAAACTTTAAACTGATGTCTACAATTCGCTTCGTTTCGTCCAGTCGACATATTTAGAATTCGTCTATGGTAATTCAAACAGTAGTTAATAGTCTATCTAAAAGAATTGTTTTTTCTAGGCAAATATTTCGCAATTTCTAGTAGCAGTTTTAAAACTAAATAATAATAATAACTTAAAAAGTTAAAATGTTTAAAATTTTCTGTTATGATAAACAGAGTACACAAAGAAGTGTAAACAAATATCGTCAAATAATATATTTTGGGTAATATATTTTGAAAGTCAATATACTCATTCTTTTATCAGCCACTGTTACACCTTCTTAAATACCACATCTTTTAAATAATCAACTAAACCAAACCATTAAAATTTCCTGAAATGGATTTTTTTTTTTGTACTTTTCTTTTTCAGATAGGTTAGATCAATGTATAAATATATATAGATATGTATCTATCTAACTAAACTGATGAATAAAATTAAGAAATTAATCGTATAACATAAAATTAAACAAAACAAAAAACTTACTACTTTAGGAAGAATATCATCATTTATTGATTTATTCCATACCAAAAAAAATTATGAAATGAAGTATAGATGTACAATCAAAGCATGACATGGTGATTTTATTTCAGGAATAGAGGTCATTAATGATTTGGCTTACAAAAGTATATAGGCTAACCAGACAAACAAGCACACGCTAGTTCTTATTGTTCATAAGTTATTATATGAATATACCACACCAATTTTTTTTAGTTTCGAGATTTAACATTTTAAAATAGTTGGGACAATGCTTTGGATGCGATATCTCAAGATTCTATGATACACATCATACTAAAACTACATAAATAGAGGGACTATTCAAGAAGCTTGAATGGAAAGATATAGAGGATATATAGTCGATTTTATATAAAAACTTTTAGGTTCAAGATGCATTCATTGTAAAACAGTTTTTTGGGTGAATAAATTTTATATTCATACAAAAAAAACATTACATATAAAAATTCTTATATTTTACTGGTGATAGAGATATACAAACTATACACTCTCTAGTATTTCCTCTGTTCCAAATTGTAAGATCTTTTAGCATTTTATTTTTATTCCATTTTATAAGCCTTTTTAAAACCTCAATGCATTATTTATGTTTATCAAGTATGTTTGACCATTTGTATTCTCCAATCCTTTTTTCTATTAGTTAACTTTTTTGAATAAATATTTAATAATATTTTTTTTGTTAAACATAACAAAACATTTGTAGTTTCTTAAACATTGTGCTTTTAGCTAAAAAAATCTAATAAAATGGAACAGAGGGAATACTATACTAAACTATCCTACAAGCAAAGGCAAAGACAAAAAAAAAAAACCTAATTTGCAAATTATACATTCAAAAACTATCCACTTCCCAATTTCTAAACAAAGATAATTTTATAAAATTAAAAACTTAAGAGTTCTGTTTTTATTTTACTTTTAAGATTGATAAAATGGTAAAAACAAAGAAAGTAAAAAAAAAAGGTAATTTTAGTAGACTTTCTTGATTTCTTACCCCTTTTTACAGTCTTAAAGAAATAAAATAACAAAAATCAGCACTTTTAAGATTGGAGTGAAAGTGATCAAAATAAAATTTGGGCTTGAAAGGCAATAGAGGCCCACGAGCCACAGACTTGTTATCTCTCTGCAGTCTGCAGAGACAGAGAGAAGAGAGAGAGAGAGAGAGAGAGACTGAGAGAGACGATGCCTGTGACCGTACATTCCGTTATCGCCACGAACCTAGCGACTACAGCATCATCGAACTGGCTTTACCGGAATGTTTCTCCCCGTAGAATCTTTTCCAGCTCCGTGAAATGCTCAGTTGAGACGGCGGAAGCTGAACGGTGGGTAAAGCTGAAGAACGGGAACGATTCACTGGAGATATGCAGAGTTCTCAACGGAATGTGGCAGACGAGTGGAGGTTGGGGTAAGATTGACCGAAACGACGCCGTTGATGCGATGCTTCGATACGCCGATGCTGGTCTCTCTACCTTTGATATGGCTGATCACTGTAAGTAGCTTAACAACTGAAATTGAATCTTTCAGAATAGACTTTGTGTGGAGATTAGTTATAGAATTGTGTTTTGGTCACAGAAGAATCGACTTGAAAGGTTTTGTGTGGGAGATTAGTAAAATAAAGTTGTGCTTAGTTTGTTTCTCTTATGTGTAGATGGTCCTGCTGAAGATCTTTACGGCATTTTTGTCAATAGAGTTCGTCGAGAACGTCCACCAGAGTATTTGGAAAAGATTAAAGGGTAAGCAAGTAAAATATCTTGCAGAAATGTAGTAGAGATATGGTAGAATGATTAAACGATTAGGTTATTTTTGATGGTGTAGTTTGACGAAATGGGTGCCTCCTCCAATAAAGATGACAAGTAGCTATGTTCGTCAGAACATTGATATATCGCGGAAGAGAATGGATGTGGCTGCTCTTGACATGCTTCAGTTTCACTGGTGTGTTGTTGTTGTTGTGTCATATCTTCTTGCTAATATAAAACTTATAATGTTAAGAAGTTTCTGTAGTGACAATTGTTACCTATTATCATCTAATCTGTAGTAATTTGGAATAGGTGGGATTATGCGAATGACGGCTATCTTGATGCACTGAAACATCTCACTGACCTTAAAGAAGAAGGTAAGAAGAGAGGGGGATATCTATCTTTCTCCTTTGTTGTGATTGTCTTTTTTTGTTTATCTATTCGGCTGCTTAAACTGCAGCATTGAGTTGCTTGCAGGTAAAATCAAGACAATTGCTTTGACAAATTTTGACACAGAGAGACTTCAGAAAATCTTAGAGAATGGAATCCCTGTCGTTAGCAATCAGGTGAAGGCCAACCCGATGTGTCTTTATTCAGACTCTTTTGTTTTGTATATCTCTGACTCTCTGTGTAAATTCTTTCAAGGTGCAACATTCCATTGTAGACATGCGTCCTCAACAGAGAATGGCTCAGCTCTGCGAGCTTACAGGCGTCAAACTTATAACGTAATTATACTCTATAAAATTCTTGTTTGACTTCTTTCGTTTTACAACTGACTTACTTAACCAGACACGTTGGTCTTTGTTGGATGTAGATATGGGACAGTAATGGGTGGTCTCCTGTCAGAGAAGTTTCTTGATACCAATCTAACAATCCCTTTTGCTGGCCCTCGCTTGAATACTCCGTCTCTCCAAAAGTACAAAAGAGTAAGAGTTCAAATCCTCTACAGATTGACCCAATGGCAGTTCTCATTTTATTAGTTTAGATATGGTTTCTACTGTTTTAAGTTTTTTCTTGTGGGTTACATTACAGATGGTTGATGCATGGGGAGGGTGGAATCTATTCCAAGGTTTACTTCGAACAATGAAGACTGTAGCCACAAAACATGGAGTCTCTATTCCGACAGTGGCCGTGAGATATGTACTAGATCAGGTATCTGTTCTTTTTCGCATCACATCGATTATTTTTTAGCCTTAAGGCCAGTCTGGTTTGTTGATTTGTCTGGAAAATGGGGATCTCATCTCAGCAAGGGGTCGCTGGATCAATGATTGGGGTGAGACTCGGTTTAGCGGAACACATAGAAGATGCAAATGCTATATTCTCACTGGTATTGGATGAAGAAGATGTTAACAGCATACAAGAGGTTACCAAGAAAGGTAAAGATCTTCTCCAAGTGATTGGCGACTGTGGAGACGAATACCGACGTATATGATGTGCATGGTAGTATGTAATTTATACTGTATACAATATCAATCAACTCATGTAATTACACTTTTATGTGTAGAGTAATGAGACAAAGATAATTAAAATGTATTCAACGTGTTTGATGAGACAAAGATAACTTTTCTGGCTTTATTTTTCTTGTCAACGTGTTTGATGAGACAAAGATAATTCTTGCATAAAAACACAAAGTTACATATAAGATATCTGTCTCTTAGTCTACAACTTTTTCTGGCTTTTAGTAATCTTAATATGCATTAGTGAACACTTCGATTCCATGTTAGAATCTCTAACTTTTCATGGTATACTATGTATTCACCTGCTGATCATGCATATTCTATGCTTGATACAGCAGTAGAACTTGAAGGGCGATTAGTTTTCTAGGTATACAACTTTGTTGTAAGGTAGTTTTAGCTGATGAGAGCAAGGAGACAGCTCTGCACAGTATACATGTTTGATGCAAGTAAACATAAATCTTAAAACTTCAATTGTGTTGATTAAAAGGAAAACTGAGAAGCATACCACTTGTTATTGAAATACTTGTTTACTAATTATTCAAGGGACACGACCAAGATAGCTATGAAAAAAAGATTAAGGAAAAAAAGGATTACATGTATGGTAGATCCTTGATGATCTAAACTCAATCAAAGAGAAGAACACCTTATATTTACTTAGAAATCAACGAGAGTTATAGAGATTGGGAACTCAAAACAATTACAAACAATACTCAAATCTGTTATGCAACGATCAACATTGATCGTCTCCCAAGCACATCACTTGATGGGTTTACACACTGATTAAGCATCCCCCTCCCTCGACACTCCTCTCCCTTATTTATACTTCAGATACTTCTCAACTGCAAACCCTCTAAGAGAATTAGAGCTTCTCTTCAACCACAACCACTCATTGGCCACGTCACCACTCTCTTCTTATGTTGAATCACTAGACCAACCTTATCAATGTAGCTGGGTTTGAGTCACCGAGGGTTTCACCACCAGACTAGTTACACAGCTAGATTTTCCCACCTCTTCCTTAAATTATCAATATGGTGGTGGTGGTTGTAACGCCCAATCCAAAAAATGCTCTTTTTACCTATCTATTTTTTTTTTTTTTAAATAATAAGGTTTAGAATGTAATTCTTGATGATAACTGCTACTTGGAAACTTGATCCAAGTATGTGTAAGGTTGTATAAGATTAAAAGGTTTCACAAGATATTGTAAAAGGTTTTACAAAGCATTTATAATGTTTTTATAAAGTATTTATAGATTTTATACATGTACAAAGGTAGTTTGTATATGATTTTATAAGGTTACTTAATTGAGTATATCTCAAATTTTTAGAAATATTTTGGATAAAGTTTTAGAAATATGACATTTTTGAAAATTGGTATGAAAAATGAACATTTTTGAAAAGTGGTATGAGAAATGAACATTTTTGAAAAGTGGTATGCGAAATGAGCATTTTGAAATTCCACCTTATATCAAACATACTTGTATTGAACTAGTCACTTATATAAATTAATCACTCACAACAATTTTCTCTACAAATATTTCTCTAGAAATAGATTATTAGATGGGTATATGTCTGAAATAATTAGATGTTTTAAAATTATTCGAAGATAGATCCTAAGGATTAATTATTTGTCAATCGGTTGCCAACAACCATTTCCCTTACCATTTTGTCTAATCTTTGCCTAGTAAAAAATAATTGTAAATTAGGCATAACAAAGTCTCGGATCATAGTTGTGAGATATTTTTACACTCTCAACATCCCACAGATTGAGTGTGAATCTTCAAATAAGTATTCATTCTAAATTTTCATAAACAAACACACTTCTTGAATATCATAAACAAACTTCTTGGTTATGATAGTTTAGAAGAATAATTAACTTTTGAGAAGGTTTTTAATGGAGCAAATAGACTTCATACAAATACCAACATTTTTTGAGATTGTCTAGTTGTGTGAATAATCTTTGTAGTCCAATTATATGATTTGATTTTGAGCAATGATTTTTTTTGGAACTATACTAAGATTTAAATTCTTTCAAGACTTAATTGACCGTATATAAAAAAAGATAAGAAAAACGAATGTAACTCTCTATTCTCTTGGAGACGTCCATTGTAAATTATATAAATAATTAATTCCATTTTATTGTATATCAAAATAGCTATATACTATTTGTGACAAATTTGACTATACACGCGATCAAGTACTATTTGTGACAACTTTGATAATACATGTGATCGACTGTTATTTTAGGGGTATATGTAGATTGTTTAAAACACAAATGATCGCGTGTATCTTCAAATTTAACACTATATAATTGTAAATGTAAAAAAGAAAATCAACATTACAACTATATATATACAATTTCTGTTCAATTAAATTAGTGTTATATACTTAATATATCATATAGTGTTATTTTGAACTTCCACATTCATGGTTTATTAGTTAATAATTAATATCCATACCAACTGAATTAAAAAGGTTTTATTTATGTCAAAAACTAATTGACCAATGACAGATAAGAAATATATGTATTTTTTGATTTTTTTTGTTAGTTTAGGCTCGCGTATAGACTTTTATAGACTTGTAAATTATATGTATAACTAGATTAGGCTCGCATAAATAATGCGGATAAAAATAAAATATGTGATTTTTTTTTAATTGTAGTTTTTATTTGATTTTTATATAAAAAACCGAATAGAGTTCATACATTTCATCTCACAAAACAATTTAATTGTATATGACATCATACTAAAATTAGATGTACTAATCCTGATGGGTATGACTTATAATTGTCATATCCAAAATAATTTGTGCATTATTTCAATATTAACAGTTAATACAAAATAATTATCAGAAAAATGCAAACTAATATTATCTCATATTTGAAAATATTGATCTTAAATATTTGTTTAATATATTGTAATCTCAAACGATATAATTTTAATACTTTTCCATAAACTAGTCAAAAATTCAGATAAATTCATTATTTTTACTTTAACTTTTTTATGCTATCCTGAAAATCGGAAGAAAAAGATGAAATTGAAAATAAATTTAATAATCCCCAAAAAATGAAATAAGAATATAGGCATAATATGTACCCATATGCTCTAATTTACATAAACATATTAACTTTTGAAAAAATTTTAGAGAATTTGTTAAAAATGCCCCTTTTGATATATCCTTTTCAAAAATACCCTCTTTTCTGGCCATTTTTATTTTTGCGCTCTTTTAATTTTTAATGACCATTTTACCCTTAGATGAAAATTTTTTTATTCAATAAAAAGAAAAACAAAATTTTCCCGCCAAAAAATTTCCGACCTATTTTCCCACCCAAAATTTTTCGAAAAAAACTTCCCGCCAAAAGTTTTTTTGTCAAAAAAATTTTGATAAAAAATTTCGACAAAAAAATTTTTCCGCCAAAATTTTTCCCACCAAAAAAAATTTACAAGGTTTTTAAAAGGTTTTATAAGGTTTTTACCTTATAAAAGCCTTAACACCTTGTAAAGGCTTTTACGAGATTTTTTAAAGAGTTTTAACAGGTTTTTTAAACAACTTGTAAACGCTTTTACAAGATTTTTAAAAGGTTTTAAAAGGTTTTTAAAAGGTTTTTAAAAGGTTTTCAAATGGTTTTTAAAATTATTTTTAAAAGGTTTTTAAACACCTTGTAAACGCTTTTACAATGTTTTTAAAAACCTTATAAAAGTTTTTATAAGATTTTTAAAAGGGTTTTAAAAGGTTTTTAAACACTTTGTAAATGCTTTTAAAAAGTTTTTAAAAGCGTTTACAAGATGTTTAAAAACCTTTTAAAAGCATTTACAAGCTTTTTAAAAGCATTTACAAGGTTTTTAAAAGCGTTTACAATGACGGACTGTGCAGAGTTAGTTGCGATGGTGCAGACGCCGGACGATTGGCCCGCTTTCTCGAATTTGCTGGAGGACTTTGCTTTGTTTCGTACTTCTTACCCTTCCTTGACCCTAGTCAGGATACCACGAGAGGTCAACGTAAGGGCGGACTGTCTTGCTAGATCTTCAGGTTCTCTAACCTCTGAATCATCTTTTGTAAATTATTTTTCTCCTGTTTGGGCAACCAATCTTGGAGTTTTATTTTAATTTATTAATGTTTGGTTGAAAACAAAAGTGTTTACAATGTGTTTAAAAACCTTTTAAAAACCTTGTAAACACTTTTAAAAGCGTTTACAATGTTTTTAAAAGGTATAAATTTCAATATTTTTAGCCGGAAAAAATATTTTTTTTCGGAAAAATTTTCAATTTTGGCGGAAATTTTTTTTGGCGGGAAAATATTTTTGATTTCAATGACTGTACATTCTTGCTGTCACTCAAAAAAGGGTAATTTGGTCATTTTGTATATAAAGAGGGGTAGTTTTAAAAATGGTCAACATAAAAGGGTATGGAAAAAGGGACATTTTTGAGAATGCTCCAAAAATTTAAAAGAAAAATATGAGATAGTTTACAGAATAACCATGTATTTTTGCTTAACGGAACATTCTCATCAGAAGGAGTACACCTCATAAGAATTTTATTTCTTACAAAAAATCAAAAAGCCTTTAACAAATAGAGCAAAATTTAATTAATGTTGAGCAATACATTTCATATTTTTTTTATTAAATAACCGAAAACGTGCATTAAAAAATGACTTGTAAAGCGAAATGTAGAACCCTACAAAATTGGGCTTACCAGAAACTGGGCCAAAATGAATTTAAATCCCGGTTATTTGACGAGTTCTTTTAAACCGGAAACTCTAATTGATATCAAAAACCCTAAGTGTATATAAATGATATAGTTTCCATTTTTTCCGTACTTCTTCATCATCGCCGTCTACAAAAATAAAACCCTAAACTCACACTCCGCCTCCTGCGAGATCCATCAACATTTCCTCAGTAAGTAAACGCGTTCGCCTCTTATCCATTTCTCCTCCTACGTAGTCAGTAGTCTTGTTGATTATTAATCTGGTTTGATGTTTTTTTGTACTCATCAGAAAATGAAGGTTGTCGCCGCGTTTTTGCTCGCCGTTTTGAGTGGGAAAGCTTCCCCAACCAGTACCGATATCAAGGATATTCTCGGATCAGGTTCGTTTCTTTGGTAGTAACTTCTAATTTTGAGCATTCGATTTTTTTTTTTTTTTAAAAATGGAGGAGAAAAATCGAGTTTATTATACATGGCTACTCTAGTTAGTGAGAGTTGTTGGTTTAATTACCATTTGCATATGTTTGCTACAAATGTGGAAGTAGTGTAAGTGAAAAGGTAATTGAATAAGAGGCATTTGTTGTATTGGTTTTGGACTGTGTTGTGAGGTTTAGTTAGTTCATGTATGTTTTCAAAGGATCATAGAAGGATTTAGTTAGGGATGAATGTAATTGGGGTTGAAGAATTGATTGAATGTGGTTTTGTTGTGTTGTTTGATTTTTTGCAGTTGGTGCTGAGACAGAGGACTCTCAGATTGAGCTTTTGTTGAAGGAAGTGAAAGGAAAAGACTTGACTGAGCTTATTGCTGCTGGAAGGGAGAAGCTTGCTTCAGTGCCGTCTGGTGGTGGTGGTGTTGCTATGGCTTCTGCTCCATCCGCTGGAGGAGGAGGCGGTGGTGCCCCTGCTGCTGAGTCCAAGAAAGAAGAGAAGAAGGAAGAGAAGGAAGAATCCGATGATGTAAGTTTTCTTTATATTTCTTTCGTCTGAGCGAGCTAACCTTAAAGGTCTCTTGAAATGAGATGGTGCTTACTTGTGTATTTTCTTGTGTGTTAATTTTTGCAGGACATGGGTTTCAGTCTATTCGAGTAAGCTGGTAGCAAACGAGTTCCGGTTTTGTTGTACCCTTTTGAAACCTATATGTTGTTGTTTAGTTTGTATTCCAATGCTGAGATTCTCAAGAGATTGTTGACTCCAAACGTCAGTCTCACTTGTGATTGGCATTTTATATTTCAATTCGAACTATTGCCTCGGTTACATCGTCTATGGTTTAACAGTCTCTTTCTTATTAACCTCCCTCAGTATATACTAACACTTGCCCGTTACTAAAGGTCTAAAAGCTAATGAGATCATACATATAAAGATTTTAGTATTTCAAATGCAACTTCCAACTTTCTTTTGAACAATAGCATCAACTGTAACATTGAATGTAAGTACGATTTTGGGTTCGGATTTGGTTTTCAGATTCTGTTAATATTGGAAATGTGAATCCATTCAAACACATTCGAGTTATGCTCGGATTAATAATTTTAATCTGGTTTGGGTCCGATTGGTTTATATTAACTTGGCTGATAATGATCAAACGTGATCTGAAAAGTCTATGGAGATAAAAGATTCCGAAACTAAATGTAACAATCCGTAAAGAAACTGTTTTAAAAATTAGGATAACCACAAACCCAAAGAGAGGAATGAGTAATGCCACTCCCTGTTTTATTGACTCACTAGTCCATCAATCTTTTACTCTTGGACCTCTGGCTGCTTCTTTCCACCTGATTGGTACTAGTGAGAATACAGGGAGTGGACTAGTGAGAAAACCACTTGTTATTAAAATACTAGTTTACTAAATATTCAAGGGACATGACCAAGATAGCTATGAAAAAAGAACTAAGCAAAAAAAAAAAAGCTTTACATGTAGCTGGATTTGAGTCACCAAGGGATTCACCACCAGTCTACTTACTTACACAGCTAGAACTGAGTCAAACTTGGAATATAATCAAACAAATTTGGCAGAGATGATGCGAATCCAGAATGCACCTGTTTTACATTATTGTCCTCTCCCACAATGTATACCACCTGTTTAATGCGAACTCCACTTCTCACTACCAAATGACACAACACAATAAATTTCTTCTCCTCATCCACCAAAAAACTTATATGGCCGAAAATACGAAGTTCAGGTTTCAAATCCACTGTTAAAAACTTGCTCCACGACACAACTTTGGTCTCATCGATCTTATTTGTCATCCATATCTCTGTTCTTGATGTATCTCTATGCTTTAATAACACAGAAAGTTTCTCTTCTCTAACAACGCTTAGAGAGAAGGCCTTATTGTAAAGACTCTGACATGGAAGAACCAAACGTGCAAATAGTTCTGTTGTATAGTCAAAACTTACTAAAAACATGCCGAGCTGTTCCTCATTTTCATCTGAAGCAAACCAGTAAGTCTTTCCCTTCAAAGACATGCCACAGTCATCATATTCCAATTCGCAGTCCAAATTAACATCAAGAGTCCTCCATAAATTAGTGTTGAACTCATAGATTTCAAATGCGTTCTTGTCACCATCACAACAAGACAAGATCTTGTAGCTAGTATTGCCATATTCGTTGTCTTGGTAGGATCCAAGAGCATAAGAACCTATCTTTGTTGGTTGGATCCACCTGGTTTGACCAGTACACGGGTTCCAAACCACGATTCTGTTGTATTCTCCGTTGTTGCATAACAATAAACCGTCGCAGTGAGAGACTTTAAAAATCTCGAAGTCACCTTGAGGGCCAGTTAGGCCGTGTTTACCTTTGATCTCTACAGATGGAACACCGTTAAAATTGATGCTCATCAAATAAACCCTATAGCACTGCTCCGACATGAGAACCAGAAACTGTTTTGCGGCTTTGTCCAAATGCTTTCTTGTGAATCTCTTCTTGGTGAATAATCTGTTCCATCGTTTGCATGCATATCGTAATTGGCTCAGATACGTGGCTGGAACGCGACAGAGTATCTCTTCTACCAAATCTTTGGGAAGATCCGACATAATTAGCAGCAAATGTGATCTCTCACACGGAAGAAAGTGCCGGCGGCTATGATTGTTATTTAGGGTTTTTTTTTCTTCTTCACTCTTAAGTCTTAACACCCCACACGACCGTTTCCTTTTTCTTTCATATAAGAATACCTATTTAAGATGGAAATGTATATTTCCTTTTGAGAAAATTAGGTAAAGGACAAGATTTTAGGAGGATATTAGTTTATTGACAAGAGTAGTACGTATGTGGAAACACTATTAGACAAGCTGGTTTGATCCTTTGGTTAAGTTAATTAGAATATATTTCCGGTTTAGCCTTAACCTTTGGTATATAAGTTTAAAATTTGTTACGATTAAGAAATAAGAAAGCTATTTCACAAATCTCTTTGTTCATCGATTCTAGCTATCGTTGTAAGCTGTTATTTCTCGGTTATTTCTTTACGCGAACCGAGAACCGTAATCTGCTTACTCGGTTTGATATGAAACCTAAAACTCTAGACAAAGGAAGATAACTTGTCGTGCAAGTACCAAATGTTTAGCAAAGAAACGTGGAAATTTATTAATTTAAAGTCTTAAACACCATAACAATATATAAAAGCACGCAAATCTGTGTATTCTACCTTTGATAGAGAGTTAAATAATAGATCATATTAATATCAAATAAATAAATTATTGACAAAGAAAAACTTAAGACATTGATTTGGTTCATGCAGGTCGATCGAATGACTTGGTAGTTGTCGCAGAGATGGGAGATGAAAAGGAATGAGAGAAACGCGGGAGTGATGAATAAGAGGAGTCGAAGAGGAACCATATATCCAAAGATTAGAATGTGTGGGATGGGATTTGTAAAGCCGATAACTTAGAATCCTCCACATATATATATTCACAATCCTTTGTCTTCGTTCTCCTTCTTCGTCTTCTTCATCTTCTTCATATTCCTATTCATGTTGCTTTCATGGCTCAATTAGCATGCAAGAGGATCGAAACAAACATGAAACAATGATTCGAGCTTTTTAATACTTTATTTGGTGAGAAATTAGACGATCGAAGTGAAAGAAGAGAGATGGTAGATTTAATATTAATTTTTCTTGTGTGTTAATTTTTGCAGGACATGGGTTTCAGTCTGTTCGAGTAACCTGGTATGGTAGCAAATGGAATCCGGTTTTGTTGTACCCTTTTGAAATCTACATGTTTGTTGTTTAGTTTGTATTCCATTATCTATTTAGACCGTTGCTGAGATTCACAGATTTTTGACTCAGAACATCAGTCTCACTTCACTTGTGATTCGCATTTTATATTTCAAGTTATTGCCTCGGTTACATGGTTTCAGCAGTCTTTACATATTAACCTACCTACCTCAGTATATGTATTTATATTTGAACACCGAGAATGCTCTTAGTATTCCAAATCCAGTTAACTCCTTTCTTTTGAACAATAGCATCAAATGTAAAACTGGACGTATCAAAGATTACGATTTTGTGTATGGATTTGTGTGGTTTAGATTCTGTTAGTATTGGAAATGTGAATCCGTTCAACAGTTCTTTTTATTATTTGTTCAAATCAGATTATGTTTCGATTAACAATTTTAATTATGATCAAATCTGAAAAGTCTATAGAGCTAAAAGATAACAAAACTAAATGTAACAATCCGAAGACAACTGTTTTAAGCTTTGACCAAAACCAAAAGAAAAGAAAGCAACAACATGTCCGAAGTTTCTCACAAGAGGGGAATGAGTAATGCCGCTCCCTGTTTTATTATTGAGTCACTAGTCCATCAATCTTTTTACTCTTGGACCTCTGGCTGCTTCTTTCCACCTGATTTCATGTACCAACCAATTGCACCGAAAATAGTCACCACACCTGCCACCACTGCATAGTTTCTGTGCTTGTCTTCTGACACCTTTGGGCCTGACTCAGCCGATGCTGTTGATGTTGCACCACTAGCCGCCTTTGCTTCACTTGCTGACCCTGCTGCTTGTTCTCCCGGACCCTAGTAGTTCATATAAGAAGTTTCAGCTCGGGTATTGACCACACAAGACTCTACATTTTCTCTCTTTTCTTGAAGAAGAAAGGTTCATTTAAACAGACTATCACTAGTTTTGAACAACTAAAGTTAAAGAAATCATTACCTGTCTGGCTATCTTCTCAAGCTTCTCCTGCTCCATTTTCTGCATACATAATAAACAAGCTAAATAATAGGACAGAAGATAACTGCTCAAAAAATTAAATCGTTTTGAAAGTTGAAAGTATAATCTATCATATTTCTAGTTCAAGCTGGATGCAACAAGGTTTAGATAACAGATAGACTTGACTTCTACAGTTAGATACGAGATAAGTTTCCTGTTAAGTAAAACAACATATTTTCTGATATTTGGTAACAACGACAGATAAAATCAAACAAGAGCTTGCTAAAAACTTTCCATCATAAATGGAAAGTAAATATATTTTTAGCTTTGAGGACTCTTAGTCTACAATTATTATTCACATTGATATGGAAAGCTTCTGATGTTTACCTTAATGAAAACGTTCTCAGCAGCTTTCTCCTCTTCGCTAAGAACTTTGCCACTAGAGAACCTACGAGACACAATTCTCAAAGCATTTCTGGCTGCCATGGTAATGAAGAAGTATCCTGTACATAAAAATCATTTTTATTTAATCCTGACAGTGACTAAATGGAGATGAAAGGGGCAAACTCAGTTCCTTTGAAACCCTGAAATCAATCCAAAAACTCCAAACAAAATTACAGATAATATATAGAGGACGAAACACTTGTGGCGTAAACTCAGCCCCTCACAATACTTTTGGTCGTCATCATCATACAAAACCATGGAGAAGCAAGCAACTCAACTATATGCAATCACTTAACAGTAACATCTACTACTGTATCAAGTATTAGCTACTGAATCACAAATATTTTTTCGTCATCATCATTCATACCATAGAGAAGCAAGCAACAACATCTTTGAATCACTCAAACAAAGACTGTATCAAGTATCAGCTACTACAATAGTGAAACAAGGTTACTTTCAAATCCAAAACACAAGACACTGGTGGATCCTTGTGGAAGGCTGTGTTTGTTACCATAAACAAGTGTAACAACCACAGTTTCTCAGATACCAAAACCGATCCAACCTAAGGTTAAAAAAAAAAAAAACGTATAGATGAAACACAAACGAGCTCAAAATCAATCCATTAGGTTATGTTAAAAGCGAAAGAAACAAGAAGCGTAAACTAAATTAGATCATCCAGTGAACGGCACCAAAGGACCCAACCAGGTCGCGAATAATAACACATCAAAGCACTGATAAAGCAAATGCAAAGCATTAAATCAAAACCTAATCCTGATCCGAAAACAGAGAAACGAAAACCCTAGCTCCGACCTCGAATCGGGTGTTAGATCGACAGAGAAGAAACGGTTTAGAAGAATTTGTAAACAAATCTAAAAACGACAAGGAAAGAATGGTAAAATCGGAGAAGATGATCGGAAGAAATGAGAGAACCTTGTTCGATGATAGATCGTTAAAAAGTTTCGTCTGACTGCTTTGATGAAAACCGCTTACAGAAGAAATGAATGACTCGGTGAAGAAGAGGAAGAAGAAGAAGGTCTGAGAGAGATATGGAAGGAGTTTAATGGGCTTAAAAATTAACTATTGGGCTCAAAAGCATTGTGTAGCCCATCATTATATGAGCATTCAACATTTTGTGCCTTACAAATTACAAAAACACTTTATCTATTTGTGAAGATTAAACTATTTTTAGTGGCCACTTACAAAACATTGATCTATTGATATTGATGATGAAATCTAAAAAAATCTTGAGTTTCTGTGAAATCAAGCACTAAAAGAGTTTTTGTTAATTGGTTTTTTTTTAAAATGGTTTCTTGACTATATTATTTATTAATCGATTGAATAAGTTACCGTCGTTTTTTTTTATTTTATTTTTGGGTGAAAATTACAAATATTGGTGGAGGAAAATGCAATTTGAAAGCTTGAGTTTAGGTTTGATAAGAGATGTGAGAAAATCTTTGTTTGTTGGTTGAAGATGAAAGTGAATGAGATCGTTTAAGTTGTGGAAACACAAGTTGGCTCAAACAAAGGAGTTACACCATTGTGGAAACCAAGGTTTAAAGAAGAGGAGTAGGATTTCTAAAACGTATGAGAATCTCGACCGATGTATAACACAATAAAACGATATGATAGTCTTTATTGATTGATATTTGCCTATATATGTAAACTTGTTTTGTGTCCAATATTAAAAACTTGTTTGAAACAATTTGAGAGAACATGCTTATATTTGTTTCAAACTTGTTATTCGTATATATAATAAACATGTTCTCTCAACATATACAATAATCAACAATATTGCTTTTCCCGTAAGTTTCAGCCACAGTACAACCCCATATTTCACTGTCTCCTCCACATTACAAGAAGCCTTCAATTACAAGCACTATAACATGTTTATTTTAGCTTTTTGTCTTTTGTAAAGAAAAAGAATAATCTATCTTTTATCTATCTGTTATTTTCAGTTTTTGATCTTCATGAAAACTCCGTTGCATATTGTAATATATCTCCTTTTTTGTTTTCTGTTTTGCCTTCAACTTCACACCTAACATTTTTTTCTAAATTTAATCCATACATTTGCCTACTTTATCTATACGTATCTTTGTCTTATTTATGGATTGAGAACCAAACCATGAGAATAACATTTTAGCTACCTATTTCAAATATACCAACTCAAGAAAATTGTTAGATTACCAATTCAATATAAACATGTTAAACCTACTAGACCTTTTAGCCCCACTTGGTATTCTTCTTTTTACTACATGATAGCCAACTCGATGTATTTCATACAAAAATCAATTTCTTATTCAAATTTCTAAGTTAGTATAGTCATTTTGAATAAGAGGGCATTCTAGTCATTTGACAGCTGTAACAAGTCTTGATAGGCTCTTGAGGCCAGTCTTGGATTATATAACAAGTCATCTTCTGTCATTGTGTGAAGAGAGAAAATGATCTGAGCGAGGAACAATGGCAACGACAAGACAGATCTTGGAACAGCCACAATCGCCATTTATTCAACGCATCAAGAGCTCAGGGAACATGAGCATCAATGGTAGCCCCATGATTGATGACAAAGAAGAGGAGCTTTCACAGTCTGCTTTTGCTTTGTTTAAGGCAAAAGAAGATGAGATTGAGAGGAGGAAGATGGAGGTTAAGGATAGGGTCCAGACAAAGCTTGGACTCGCCGAAGAAGCTACTAGAAAATTAGCCGAGATTCGAGAAGTAAGTTTATTTTGTAGCGTTTTCAAGAACTTAGACAAATATTTTCATAATATTTAGAGAGTTGTGGTCTTTTTACATTTTCAGGAGCTTGAAGCTCTTACCGATCCAATGAGAAAAGAGATATCAGCAATAAGGAAAAGAGTCGATACTATTAACCGAGAACTCAAGCCTTTAGGACAGAGTTGTCAGAGAAAGGTAAATTAAACTAATTAGTGTTTAGGATATTCACTAAACTTATATGTCTCTTGCAGATCATTTCTTGAGACTATTTGTTGTTGTTGTTGTTACAGGAGAGAGAATTCAAAGAAGCCCTTGAAGCTTACAATGAGAAGAACAAAGAGAAATCTACATTTGTTAGCAAGCTAGTTGAGGTGAAACATTCTGTTTCCATTTGTCATTTCTTTTCAAAATGATTGTTGTTTTCTGAATCTTTCCGGTATGAAATGTGTGTTTTCAGCTGGTTACCGAAAGCGAGAAACTACGGATGACAAAGCTGGAGGAACTCAGCAAAAGCATTGAAGTTTCTCTACGCTGACACAAGATTATAACAAATCAAGGCTGCAAAAAGCAGCCAGCTTTGATTTCTTCTTTCTTCTGCGCTTTTTGTTATTGTGTTATTCGATATTTTCTTTGTCTGTGTGATCAAATCTGTTTTCCTGATTCGCAGAAATGTGTTAAAAGATCACATTCTTATGTTTTCATGTCTGTGACAATGTTCCACAAATATGCTCTTTTCTTCCTGACCATGAAACTTTTGTAACCTTAACCTCTATCAATATTTCTTACTAAAACATCATATCGAGTCTGAGAACTCGGTTATATATAATATAGATGAAACAAAAGTTGCAACTTAATAGCCAGGACCAGGATGTAAGAGTTTTTTCTCTCTTTTGGCAATCTTCCTCACCTTGTTCTGTTGAATCCTCTCAGAAATATTCTCTGATCTCTTTTGTTGTTTCTCCTAAAGCACATATATGTGGCTTAGATATATATGTTTAAGTGCGAGAACGGTATGTAAGAGCATAAAAGTAAACAAGACACAAGCTTTGTTAACGGGGTTCGGATAACCTACATCCCCGGGACCAAGTCCAGAATTTATTAAGTAGAAGTAGAACTTCAATAATACCATCAACGGATCTCTCTATCCTATTGATGGGACAACGCCACACACCTTGTATGCATCTCTCAATAATACCTAAGACGCGCACCTGTCTATGAAACGCTCTCTTGGTATTTATAACAATGGCTCAACCCTAGAGCTAACAACTTTCCTATTCTAAACTGGCAAACTAACATATTTAGATAACTCCTAAATAGAATTAATCCTAATTCCACTCGGTAGGATTAGTATAGCTTGCACTTCAAGCTATCTTCAAGCTTATGTCAACATTCTCCCTCTTAAGCTTGAAATCATTTTTCTTCCAAATCTCGCATTCCAATGAGATCCATCTGATCCGACACAATAATATATATGTGTACATGAGCTCTAGAACCTTCACCTCTTCTCTTAGTCAATTTTCGTCTGGCCCAACAAGGCCCAATAAATGTGATTTTGCCAAACCCAACAACAAACTCCACCTTTTTAGCAAAAATCACACAGGTACGTGAGCACATCGACATCATCTCTTTCTCCCTTCCCGTGAAGCTGAACACCACCGGATCACCATCTCCTCCGGCGATCCTCTGCAACAACTCCAGTGCCTTCCTCCATCATTTCCGACGAAACGTCTTTACCGAAGACTTTGAGACATCAACTTCGTCTCCTCCAATGGATCAAACGCAGCTCCTTTGTCTTCTCCGACGGAACGTCTTCTGTGAAGTCGACTACCAGCGTACGTTCTCTGACGACTCCCTCCGGTGAAAGCTACCACACATTATTCCTTCAAGAAGACAACCACAACTCTTCCTTATCCACCGACGCGTGTGAACCTTCCTAGTCATCATCGTCGGACTGTCACCTTTTCCGGTACCATCATCACTTTTCATCTCAGGTAACCTCTAATCTCTCTCATGTCTCTTCTTGACACTTAATGATTAGGATCTTCTAAGAATTGCCAGAAATATTGAAACTTAAAAGTTTCAATTTTGAATCCATTTAAGGTGATGAGCTCTCCACCTTGTCGTCACTAGCAAACTTTATCGCTTCTCCCATGTGATCTTGTTCAATCAATTCCGACGACTCTTGGGTAAGAAGTTATCTCACCAATTGCTTTCACCCTTAGCTCCTCCATCACAATTTCTGAAATTTTCTTGAGAAACCTCAATTCTCCTTTTTCATCCAAAATAATGAAATACTTCAACTTGATGATGCAGATCATATCTCCTTGTCCCTTTCTTTTTTCACCAATCAACTCTACTTTTCCTCTGTCATCTCTTTTAATATCTTCAACCACACTATCTTCTTTATAAACTTTGTTAATCACACATGCCTGTTTATAATATCATCTTCTCTTCTAAAATTATGCACTCCAATCTAGCCTTCAAGATATTTCTCCATTTTTCTCCACTTAGACAACTAAAAATTTCTGGATTTTTCATCGGTTTTGATGCAGAACACAATGGAATAGCAAACCAACCCAGAAAAATATGAACTTTTGTGGAAACATCAACAACAGCCATATGAAGACACAGGAAGAAACAGATCACCATTTGCATTTACAGTTTGGAAGTTACACCCACTTTCCCAGAACAGATCCGGAATGATGCAACCTGCAAGCAGTCCAACTTTGAGAGCAATTTCCCAGTAAACCACAAGGAATAAGATGACGATCTTTATATCATTGGAAAGATCCCGCTCTCAAGTTTTCAGAAAACCTTTTGTAGCTTCAATCTGAGGTCTGTAGCAATAGTAACCGAAGAAGAAAGTAACGACCCTAGAAACAAAAAATTGTTCTTGAATACCAGAAACTTCTTCTTTTTCATCACTCTTACGATTCCTCTTCTTCTTCTTGCATCTGTTCACTCTTCCTTTTGTTTCTCTTTTTGTAGGATTAAGCAATGAATCAAATTCCAACACTCCCTCTTGATTCATTAGCTGAATTCCCAAAGTCTAAACTAGCAAATTTGATCCCACATTCTACTTCTTCTCGATCTGTTCGTGAATCTCTTTCACGTCATTGGCAGAACTCGTTGGTGAGTTCCCTTGCTCTCTCGTTGCTTCAATCTTCACAAGCTTTCAGTTTGCTTTGTCACTCTCTCTCTCTGTCTCAGATCTCCCTCTTGCTCTTATACTTCACGAATTGAGAGTTTTTTTTTTTTCTTTTTTTTCAGTCTTTGGTGAGTTTCCTTCTTTCTTCTTCTGCAGGTGCTTAGAGCAAATCACTCTTGTCTCCTTCAGAGATGATGCTTCACATTAATCTCTTCCGGTGAGTCAAGCCCTCACCATCTCGGTTGTTCTTCATGGATACTCTATGCTCTCCACAGTACATACGCAGGTAATTCACTTCTTCCTCTTGTTGATTGTGTGTCTCAAAGGCAAACATCCGAGACATAACACACATACAACGAATCAAACAAACCAACAGCTGACTTCACCCCAAAGTCACATATGAAAGTATGAACCCTTTTAAACGTCCTAAACACTGTCAAAATCATTTCAGATCCAAAGCTCCATCGAAGAGTCAAGCATGGCTTCTCAATTTTGATCTTGAGCTTAAGACTTATAAATTCTTTTCAGATGACATTCGGACTTGACTTCAATTAATGACTTTCTCCACTATGAAATTCCTCTCATATCCCTTGACAACCTCCAATGAGGAAGAAAAACTCTCAATCTTTCCCACTGATTCTTGTAGAAGATTCAATATAATCAACCAAATTATCCAACCTTTCTTTTTTTTTGAAATCCATAATATGATATCTTCTTCTTCTTCACTTTAACCAAACATCAGCTAGTGACTCATGATGGCTCCCTTTATTTCCAGAATCAGACATTACTCTGGATTTCACGAACTTCTTAACCCAACTTTTATTACTACTGGTTTCTTCTCACGTTTACGTTAAAATCAGAGATTTTTTTTCTTCCTTGTAACCACAATTTAAGATCATACCCTCGTTGATCCTCTTTTCATCTATGCTTCCTCAATACAATTCTAATCCCGTCCTCTGACATCTTTAACTCCCTGCAATTTTTTCTGCGGAGTCTCCGACATGGTTCCTTTCTAGTGGTCGCAGAACATCTCAAGTTTATCAGGATTTCGAATCCTAGACACCCAAAGCTCAATTCTCTTTAACTCACTTGATTTCTAGCTGTGAATTTCTCTTCCATATTGATACCATTAACGACCATAACACAACTACCACTAAATCTTCATCATCAATAACAACAGACAATTTTAGTGACTTTTCCGAATTGGCAGACCAAGGATAAACAAGATGATTTCGAGCTGAGAGACCCTTGATTTTTTTTTGTTTTTTTCATCTTCATTCAGCCTTTTGTGCTCACTCTCTCCTCGGCTCCGTTCCTCAAGCTTTCTTTGCACAATGAAGAGACCTCTCAATGTCTCTCTTAAGTGAACACATTCTCATCAAAGTAAGGCTTTCATGGGCCTGTTTTATTACCTACAATAGAGATTGGTCATGAGTCTCAAACCCCTTCCATTATACTAAACTTCTTTCTTCATCAATGACTTTTTTTTTTTTTTCATACTGGAAAGAAGAACACGATAAGGCTAGAACTTGTCGGCGAACTCAACATCTATTCCCTGAGATATTCATTAGACCATAACTCTGCAGCGACTTCTGTTATCTCTAACTAGTTCTCTTATGTGAGGTTCTTCGTGTCTTTCTTCGTGATTGTAATATCTCACGGCTCTCGTCACCAACCTTAACTCTTCACAGCCACAAACCCAGGATCACACCCGAAACAATAAGTCAAGAACAGATCTCTATCGAACCTTGATTAGTTAGGCTCTGATACCAAATAAAGCACATATATGTGGCTTAGATATATATGTTTAAGTGCGAGAACGGTATGTAAGAGCATAAAAGTAAACAAGACACAAGCTTTGTTAACGAGGTTCGGATAACCTACATCCCCGGGACCAAGTCCAGAATTTATTAAGTAGAAGTAGAACTTCAATAATACCATCAACGGATCTCTCTATCCTATTGATGGGGCAACGCCACACACCTTGTATGCATCTCTCAATAATACCTAAGACGCGCACCTGTCTATGAAACGCTCTCTTGGTATTTATAACAATGGCTCAACCCTAGAGCTAACAACTTTCCTATTCTAAACTGGCAAACTAACATATTTAGATAACTCCTAAATAGAATTAATCCTAATTCCATAACTCGGTAGGATTAGTATAGCTTGCACTTCAAGCTATCTTCAAGCTTATGTCAACATCTCCACCCTAACCTTCTGTTGCACTTCAACTCTTTCCTTCCACTTCTCCGCGCTCTTCTCGCGCCTCTTCTTTTCCTTTCGGATTCTCTGCTTCAACCGCTTTGGATCATCGCGAACTTTGATACCAGCAGCTCTCTTAATAGCCGCTTGCCATGAGTGTTTCTTTGCAACAACATCCCCATTCTCTGGATCTTTCTTTAAACTCTTCAACTCAATCGCCATTTCAAGCTCTTTCGCCTTAGAAACTCTCTTTTTCTTTCTGTTCTTCCCGTATTCCTCATCATTATCGTCCCCAATCTTGACATAACCATATGTAAGATCCTTCACAGCTTCTTCAACAACATTCAACTCCTCAGAAGCCGAGCCTCTCTTCCTCTTATTATTCTCAAGACGACGTTGTCTCATCTTCTCAAACGTATCGTTTTCTTGCAAGCCACGAAACATTGGCTTTATAGTATCTGTCTCATTACCGGATTTTTCCTTTTCCTTCTCCAGCTTCTGTTTCTGCAAATCAAGAGTGGTCAAAACAGACTTTTCAGGGTCAAACCTATCTCTCTTTGCCTTCTTTAAGTTTTCAATTGTTTCTCTTTTAGCATCAGCTTTTCCTGCCTTGCTAAGACCTTGAAACCACTTCTTCTCTGTATCCTCATCATACAGATAGAATCTTGCAGAGATGAGGTTTATTAACTTGTCTGAGAATTCGCCATGACGATGAACCATATCGAAAGTGCCGTCTGATTTAATACTACGTTTCTCCCTTTTCTTCTTCATCTACAAAGATAATCACAATACAAAAAGCCAAGAAGACACAAGAGTTGCAGAAACAAACCCTTACCTAACGCTTCAAAAAACAGAGGAAAGAAAGAGACTTAGACCTTGTTTATCGGGGGGTTCAACCCCTGATTCTTAGTTTTTTTATGCCAAAAAATAAAGTAAAACAAAAGAAAAAATCTAAGAGCATGGGCATTGGTTAGGGACAATTTTTGGTCCCCCAAATTTAAAAGTATTATTTTGAAAGGTTCTTATTTTTAGTATGAAGATTGGTGTCTATTTGTATTTGGTCCCCCAAATAAAATAATAATATTTTAAAAGTTACAAAAATTAACATTAACATTGTTATAACATAAGATTACCATCTAAACAAAGAGGAAACACAAGTGTGAGATTATTTTATAAAATACATACCA
Source organism: Camelina sativa (assembly GCF_030686135.1). Taxonomy (NCBI): domain Eukaryota; kingdom Viridiplantae; phylum Streptophyta; class Magnoliopsida; order Brassicales; family Brassicaceae; genus Camelina; species Camelina sativa. Next base: position 18,957,437 of record NC_141884.1, on the reverse strand, counting down.
ACTAAAATCCCAGCTGTGAGATGTAAAAGGCATAAATAAGAATCCATGATGGCTTGTTACCCGATCATTACTATAGAGACCTTTGCAGCACCCTTGCATAAATACAAGAAGAGTAATTCCAAAGTTAGCATCCAGTCTCTTCTAAAAAACAAATCAGATTAACAAAAAAGCAAGAATCTTACGGATTGTGTGTTACTGTGCTCCATTTGTCGGATCAACAAAAGAACCTGTAGGAACGAGACCTAAGTACAATAACAAGTTAAGGAATTCGCTAAAAAGTGTATCCATGTTATGATGGAATGGAAAAAGGTTAGAACATAGGATACAAAAGTGACCATCAATGTATAGTTCACAGCTTTGTTATAATAGACTTCAACGTTTACGGAGGTCGCATTCAGCGCCAAGGGAGAAAAACAATCTCCGTCATCATCTACTGCAGGACTTTACTATGAACTTTGATCTAAGGCCATTGATTCCTTGAGGCATTTCAAAAGCTAACTTTACTACAGTTTGGTGGTTTGAAAGGATAATCGGGAGGGAAGTGAATGGTAACGAGAAACACACCCCCTGAATACGGACTCTCTGCAGGACCCATTATTGTAGCTTGCCAATGAAACATGTCTTCAGCAACTGGACCTATAAATATCAATACAACTCAAGTTCTTCAGTCTGTGACTCAACAAATAAACTGAGACTCGTTATACAATCTTAGATATTCTACATTTCTCAACTCTTCTAACTCTGATTAGTCTGATAATTAAGGAAAAGTAACAACTCATAAACTGTGATTCGTACAGAACCTTAGACAAACATAAGCCAATACATAAGTTAACAACACCACAACACAAAGAAGGATTTCTACATTACTCCTCTAACTCTGAGCAGTCTAATAATTAGCAACAGAGCACCTTTGTAATCTCTAGAACACTAAATATATGGCAGATTTGTGACCGCACATAATGGTTAATCACATAATGATCCAACAACAACAACAAGAACTAATCAAGATAAAACTAGCTCTCTCTCTCTCTCTATGCGTTCCAATCAAACTAATCAAGATAGAACCAATCAATCAATCAATCATCAACGATTTTAGTTACCTCATCTAATTAAGAAGAAGCGATTGCTCTTCAGTGAGACGTAGCTGGCTGTTCCTGGTGGTGATGAGATGATTTGGAAGGAACCGAAGCTTTGGGAACATCTGGTTGATATACTCTAAAGCTTACGAGTTTGAAGGAGAGAGAAAGATTGCAACACCAAACGGTGGGCGATGACTGCCGGCGACTGGGTTCAGATCGTGTGTGGCCACCGGACCCAAGACGAAGACGAAGACGGAGACGGACTCGAGATAGAAGAGAGAATTGGAGAACTTTCTCTCGACGACCAGCTTCCACGTGTCCAAGTACACGGACAAAAAACGTCCCCAAATAAGAACCGTTTTTTCGTAATTGGGATTTTATGATTTAAATGTAAATCCAAATAAATCAGGGGACGGACCGAAACTACGGCGTTGCCCATGGTCTAAGGGGAGTTGTTATATAGTATCCCCATATCTGTTGTAAGAGACGCTACGTGTCAGCGTGCTACTGGACGAAAGTTTTTGTTAAGAAACAAAAAAAACTTCTCGTGTTTCTCTTTCTTCCTCTTCTCTCTCTTTCTTTCGCCTTTGCAATCGGAAGAGATTTTTCTCTCAAATCGGAACCAATCGGTAAATCTCCTTCAGCAATCTCTTTCTCGTGGTATGAGTCTCTTTTTGATTGTAAGAATTCTTGTTTATTGAGGATTTAGAAATTATGGTTCTTTGATTTTTGAAAATTAGGGATGTTTGAATAATCAGTGTCTGTTTGTGTTTTTAGGCATAACTGTAATTAGGATTAACAAAATTAGCCATGATTGATTGCTTTGTGTCTGTTTTTGTGATAAACATGTTAGCAAGCTTCTTGTAATCATTGGACTAGCCACTAAACTAAACCACTAGAGAAGAATATTGACGAAGTTGCTTTCTTAGTCGTATTGTTCTTGTAATCATGGTTTTGAGGTTTTTGCGTATCGTTTTCTCCAATTGTGGTGATGTGTTGTTGAGAAGCTTTTTCCGGGTGCGATTCAGCTTGCTCAGGGAGTTAGGTTGGCTATGGCTGTTTTAGCTAGGATTTATCGCGATATTGGTGTCTTGAAAGAGCATCTCGCTGGTAGTAGGGAAAAAGAGACCGTGGTGGTGAAAGTCTCCGCTTCAGTTCGTGAAGGTTTGGGCTTTAGAGAGAATCATGGAGTTTCAACCACCAGTGCAGCCAAGTCAGTTAGAGCCCTTTGAACCACGTATAGCACGGTGACACCAACATACTGATCATGCTGGCGGTCAGGATGTGTCCTTGAAGATATTAGAGCGGTTGTGAACTCGGCCAAAGAAAGCTTTGAGTTTTGACTATAGTCCCTGTGAATAACTTCAAATTCCAAAGGTTTAAGTGGAAAATGACCGTTTGATTCGTGTAATAAGACCTGAGAGACCACTGTAGGCTTTGGTCGGTGTTTGAGGTTCGCAAAACTGGTTGAGTGTTTTTTTCCATATATTAAAAGGTAGGGTTCAATTAATAGAGTTATCATCTCCCCTGCCTCTAAAATCATCATGAAGCTTAGAAGGAGAAGGGCTTCGGAAGTGGTGAGTGTTCCTAAACCACGTTATTAAAGTGATTGATTATGTTCTTCGTAATACCTCCAAGTGGTCTATGGTTCCGAGGAGAGCTTGTTGCCTGAATGCTTATACATTATCTTTCGGAGGGCAAAAGATTTTGGGGGTGGAGTATTCTCGCTTGCTGCTACCATCATGTGTGATCTCATTCATAAAGATCCCACTTGTTTCAATGCTTTAGATTCAGCTAGTATAACGTCTTGTTCTTGTTTGTTTTTGGATTAATAATGCAGCTCGGCTACTAACAGGTTGATCACATCAAAGGATCATGCATTGGTCATCTCGATGCTGATGGGGTGTACACTGACATTGTTAACACTTTCTTGAAACGATATAGGGTGATGCCGACAGTGGAGTCAACAGGCTATGGCAGAAGAAGAAAGTTGAAGCCAAACAACAGTAAGACCAACAAGCTTTGTTTTCTAGTTTCTAGGTTTCTTTTTGAAATCTAGATGTGAACCTTTGTCTTCATCACAATCTTCATCACAATCTATTTCTCTTCATCAAAATCTTCTCTTTTCACCTATGTAACATATCCATCAAAAGTTAAATCATGATTCATGATGACTCTTATTTAGTATTCTCTACTACTATATCAAGTTTGAGTTTCATATTTACTATCTCTGGTTTAACAAGTTTGAGTTTCATATTTACTATCAAATTTCAAAAAACAATTTTTTCAAAAAATAAATGCTTGCAAGATGATTTGGTTGAGAATATTTTGGCAAAATTTGGAGCTAATCAGTATTAAAATTAATCATTCTCTCCATTTATAAATTGCATTTCTGTTGTAATATGTATTAATGTTTTTATTAAGTTTTGTATGTTTGAAAATTAATAAAAATGGAATATTTTCTAATTTTATAAAATCTTAAATGTTTACACATTTATACCACTTATATTCTATTTAAAATTTTTAAATTTTAAAAAACAATTTTTTCAAAAATAAGAGACCCAAAACAAGAACCTACCAATAAATAAGAAAATTTTATCTAAGAGATCATGAGTTCTTATATTCCAAACAGTACATAATTAATTCATAAAATATTTAAGAACTCCCTTTACTCCAACCCACCTATAAACATTCTTAGGTCATTGGTCCTTAAGTAAATGGGCCTTTTAAGAAAAAACTAACCGAACTGAACTGAAACCGGTTTAGTTATAAACCGGATCTAGTTTTTCTGTTTTACTCCGGTTTAAATTAACAAGTCGGAGCGGCGGAGAGGGAGAGAGAGGAAGGCGATGATGTTAAACCCTAGCAATGGCGGAACCGAGGAAGAGGAGAAGAAGATGAAGAAGGCGAAGGTGATTGTGATAATGGGTCCAACAGGGTCTGGGAAATCTAAGCTTGCCGTTGATTTGGCGTCTCATTTCCCGGTGGAGATTATAAACGCTGACGCAATGCAGATTTACTCTGGACTCGACGTTCTCACCAATAAGGTCACCATCGACGAGCAGAAAGGTTTCTAAATTCTTGTTAATTTATCATAGATAGATAGATGACTCTGCTGTTAGTATATAGTTCGAGTAGATGTAAGCTTGGTTTTGATGTGGATTTGGTGATTATTTAGGAGTGCCTCATCATTTACTTGGGACAGTGAGCCCAGATTTGGAGTTCACAGCTAAGGATTTTAGAGACTTCACTGTTCCAGTGAGTACAAAGTTTTAACTCTGCTGCTCTGTATCTGTATATCAGTGTCACAGTGATCACCTTATCTAAGTAATGGTTTTTTGTTAATTAATATTATGATTGATTTGTTTCAGCTTATTAAAGAGATCGTTTCTCGCAATCACATTCCAGTTCTTGTTGGAGGAACAAATTATTATATACAGGTAATCTTCTTGTCAGTGGTTTTGTGGCTACACCTCCTCATAGTTCATCGTTCTTATCGCAGTTAATCTTATCTTTTAAGTTACCTGTGCTTGACGCAGTTAATCTTATCTTGTTCATGTAGGCTGTTGTGAGTAAATTTCTTCTTGATGATGCATCAGAAGATACGGAGGAGTGTTGTTCAGATGTTGCTTCAGGTATCTAGAATCTACTACTATCAACATAACAGTTTTTTATTGAGAAATTTTAAGACTGGATAATGAGATATAATGTGGTGACAGTGGTTGACAAAGGCTTGGATGTTGAGTCTGTCTGCGGGAGAGATGATTTGAGCCATGGATATGACCTTCTAAAAGAGCTTGATCCTGTGGCTGCAAACAGAATTCACCCCAATAATCACCGAAAAGTGAGATTTCTGATTCGCTATTTTCTTCTCTGTAATAGACAATGCTCTTGAGTCTTGAAAATATATGAGTTTGCTGGTCTTACACAGTTTCATGCAATTTCTGGTTTACTCACTCTGGTCCGATTTTTGTAGATTAATCGATTCCTGAGCTTGCATGCTAGTAAAGGAGTTCTTCCAAGCAAGCTATATCAGGGAAAGGCTGCAGAGGTAGGTTCCTTCTTTACCCCAGTTCAATTTGATTTATAATCATGCATATAGATGTGAAGATGTGAAATATCTCTATTACATAAACTATTATCCCCTTTAGTCAAAACGAGTATTGATAGCCCTTAAACTGCTTTGAGAAGTTAATTAACTAATGTATTGCGGCAGGGCAGAACTGGGGCTGCATCGATGCCTCTCGTTTTGATTACTGTTTGATATGTATGGACGCGGAAACCCCGGTACTGGACAGATATGTTGAACAAAGAGTCGATTCCATGGTAGAAGCTGGACTACTCGATGAAGTATATGACATCTATAAACCAGGAGCCGACTATACTAGAGGCTTAAGGCAATCGATAGGCGTCAGAGAGTTTGAAGATTCCCTGAAAATGCATCTCTCTGGGAGACATGCTGAACAGTTAACGAACTCAAGCAGAGATGATAAGGCTATGAAGGAGAGTTTGAGGAAGACTCTGAAATTCCCGAAAGATGACAAGTTGAGGATTATGTTAGAGGAAGCAATTGATAGGGTGAAGTTAAATACCAGAAGGCTCGTTCGTCGTCAAGTAAGTCCTCTTTGATGAACAAATTGTGTTCTTTAACTTGTCTAAATTGATCCATCAACTCTGAAACGTTTCATTTTATGTTGTGTTTCAGAAAAGGAGAGTGAGTAGGCTAGAAACTGTCTTTGGCTGGAATATTCATTACATTGATGCAACAGAGTACATATTAAGTATGAGTTATGTGTTTCAGCAATGTTTCAAGTAAATACCATAGCTATTCGGAGAACAAACTTTAAGAATCTCTCTTGTTGGTGTTTTTTCTTGTTATTAAAGGCAAAGCTGAAGAGTCATGGGATGCACAAGTGATTAAACCTGCTTCAGAGATTATCCGGTGTTTCCTGATGACAGGAACTGATACGGGTCGTGATTTAACATCAGGAAAGTCGCTTGAAAGAGATCTATGGAGTCAATATGTTTGTGAGGTACTATAAGTTTCTGTCATACACAGCATCTCTTAACTCGAGTGGAATATATCACTAAATACTGAAGCATGTTGTTGGACGCAGGCTTGTGGAAACAAGGTACTAAGAGGAAGACACGAGTGGGAGCAACATCAACAAGGTCGTACACATCGTAAGAGAACCACTCGACTCAGAATGGCCCAAACTTTGAAAAGTAGAGATAAGCAAGAAGAACCAATTCATGAGTGACTCAGATATTACAGTAAATGTGTGTCCCATTTAGACTCAAATATTCAAAACCCATCCCATCAACGCATTACGATTTTTCTTACATTTCCAAAATCAAATGTCTATTCTAATAATCACATCAGTGTCTTATAAAGGCATTACAAAAAAATTGAATGCCTAATCTATTGTCAACAGTTTGGTAATTAAGGGCCATATTATATTGAATGTCATGAGTTGATTGTTTTAAAAAGTTTGGAACAAATAGTGTTAGTTGTTGCAAAAAGGGAGAAAGAGAGGAACAGTTATCCAAAGAGATAGGGAGGAATGGGGCTGTAAAGGGAAAAAGTGATCACGAGATAAATTAAAGGAGAAGTAAATAAGTAGTACTTATATAAGAAGAGAAGAGACCCATCATCATCACCATCATCATCTTACTCCAAAAATGGTCCCTTGAGATCCTTATATGTCTTTTAATAGACATGTACGTATCATACGCTTACATTACTGCAAGTCTGTAACCATAACATGGTCAGCCTAATGAAGTCATTATTGTTATTTTATTTTGAAGATATTTTGTAACTTTTCCTTTCCAAAAACATATCGTCAGTTTAATTTAACGCAAAACTTTTGTTCTTCAAAGTATAGTATTAGTGTTCTACTTTCAAACTTTCAAGAACTCACAAATAAATTCAGCAATCCGGCCAAATTCTTCGGTTACCATTTAGACTATATATGTCTTAGGTTTGCATTAGTTAGAAACAGAAAGAGATTTAGTTGGTGTAATTTTGTAAGTATTTGGGTTGTGAGTTTCCACGATAATTGAATTGTAGAAATGTTGTGTTGGCCGACCTGACTGAAAAGTAAATGATGTCAAAAGATTTTCAAAAGAGAACTGAGGGATATATGTAGAGTAAAGGTCACTTCTGAGTTCTGAACAATCAAATGCATAGTTACATTAATGTTACTTTGGCATTGTACCAATTAATATATCTATCTCCCAATATAATAATTATTATTTTATAGTCACATTGATGTTAATTTGGCATTGTACCAATTACTATAAAAATAATTGTATTCGAGGACACATATATATAATAAAAATGTTAAAATAATAAAGGATAAATAAAAAATAGACATGGTTGTGTGCCTATATATATGGGGTACACTAACATTTACAAAGGACACATGCAAGGGCCATGTGAAGAGAGCCTAAGCAAATTTAATGCTACTGTTGCTCTGAGATACCGTTACTTATTCTTGCTTTAACTTTATTTTTCATTTTTTTTTTAATTTATATTGACTGCTCCTCTTTTTGTTTCCATATTAAAAATTTAATTTTTCGTGGAATGTGTTATACTCTACGAGATTAATTTGTAAAAAAATAAAAAAATAAATAAATAAAAATGATAATATTAGTTTTGGCAAGGAAGAAAAAAAAAGAAAAATGATATTATGTTTGGCAAGGAAAACAAATTGACTGCAAGAAAATTGATATGATTATATGGCATGTAATTTTGGAGTATATGGAGAAGAAATTAATAATTTGCAGAACAAAGAGTACTTGTTGGATGAGTATATAAGTACTAGTAGTAGTAGGGGAAGGGACTGATAGATTTTGATTCGAAAATTAAATTGTAAGACAATAAGGGACCACTCATGAAGGGGGTGAAAGCAATATAGTCACTGTGCAGCACATGTATCTTCCTTCCCTTTCCAGTTCTTTTTTTTTTCCTTCACATTGATAAAAAAAGAAAGAGAAAAAATGTTTAATAATGAAGAAACTTTTATGGAGATTGTTAAACAAAATAGAAATTATATTCTTTATAGTATTTTCGTCATTTTTTATTTGTGTATATTCACTTCATTTTGCAAACAGTTTGAAGTAATATGTTTATCAAACTCGTAAAATTTTATTGTGTTTTCTAATTTAATTTCAAACGAGAATCGTGAGAAATTAATGAATCGTGTAAAATTAGTTAGTGTTCAAGTTTAAAATCTAATCTCGTTGTGAGGTGCGAGTAATACAATCAAGTGTGTGTGAGCCTAAAAGCTCTAGTCTCATTGTGTCATGTTAGTTCGACAATTGGTATTAAAGTTTAGGCTAACATTTGTAGAAAAAAATTGTGTTTAAACAACTTCAGAGCATACTAGGTTTTTAATAACACATCTAATTTTTAATATTTAAGATGAATTGAGAGTGTTTCAAAATAATGAAAAATGATGTATCAAATAAGTCAATTGATGAAAGTTTGGATATTGGTTAAATAGTTACAAACTAAAGGCATTTATACATTTGCTACCATGAGCTTCATACATTTCTCACTCATATGCCATAATCTGCAATAGCACAATTCAATTTTCTTGGTATTCTCGACAACAACAAATGTATTTTAGGTTATCGTCACCTTTGTGGTCTTTCACACACGTTCATCTTCAGGTTGACGTCTCCAACACCAAAAATATCCATAGCTAATCCATCTGCTAGATATACATTCCCAAAATTCTCAGTAGCATAGTTTTCCATTATGATATGGTGTCGTGGTGTGAAAAGAGACTCCTAAATGAAGGACCCAAGAATCGATCTGACTAGCAGCTGAAGAGATTGATGTTTATGCGGTTTCAACAACCGCAACGTGAGATTCACTTCTTCTTAAAGATCAGTAGACACTACCATTGCATAAGTTATCACTAAATTAGCTCCAACTCTTTTGTTATCTTTTTTCTTCTATAATGCTCAATAATTTTTTTTAATGTGGCTTTTTCCATAATTTTAGCACTCTGCATGTTGCATGGTCTTAGAATGACCTCGTCCATTGCTTGACTTTCCTCTACCTTAATTCCGGTTTGTTCTTTCTTGATTTATGCCTCTGTTCTCAACATTGAAAGCATAATTCATTAAGGTTTCTTGTGACACCTTGGTTTGAGGAGTGGTTTAAAATAATTGATTTGACCAAAATATACTTATCTTTTTGGTCAACCATCATGAGAACTCCACACTAAAGCATGCTTGAGCTGAGAAAGTTTTAGGATGGGTGACCTTCCGGGAAGTGATTGTCGAAATTATGCGAGTGGGGACAAAAACACAGGAAAATATCATTTGGTGATTTGTAGGGTCAGTAAAGTCTTAAAACCCTTCCGGACGTAGAAAAATGGCCATCAAATATGGATGGACTCACGGGCCGAGAGTTGACGTGGGGCCCACCAAAAAAGGTAGGCTCATGGATTGGGAGTGTACATGGGACTCATTGTGAGAGATGACTCTTGGAGCATTACAAGTGGTATCAGAGCCTAACCCAGACTAGTGTAGAGTAAAGAGAGCTAACACCATTGGGGGTGAAGGTCTTGGGGAACAACAAGGACATTGCGGTTTGCTAGTGGGGGTGAACTGTGATACCCCGGTTTGCAGAGTAGTTTAAAAGAATTAATTTGGCCACCTATGTCACCAAAGTGCACTAATATTTTTGGTCAACCATCATGAGAGAACTCCACAGTTAAACATGCTTGAGCTGGGAAAATTTTAGGATGTGTCAACTTCCGGGAAGTGATTGTAATGAAACGAAAATATAAGTGCACTTTTGCGGAGAAGATGAAAAGATAAGTGACACACCAGTTTGCGGAGAGGCTTAAAAGAATTGCTTTGACCACCTATGACACCAAAGAAAACTTATCTTTTTGGTCAAAGGTCCAGGGAGAACTCCATAGTTAAGTGTGCTTATGCTGGAGTAGTTATAGAATGGGTGACCTTACAGAAAATGAATTTCGGAACTGTGCGAGAAAGAACAAAATACAGGGAAAGATCATATGGTGATTTGTAAGGTTGGTAAACAAGTCTTTAAAGCCTCTCAGACGTAGCAAACCGGCCGTCAAATATGGATAGGCCCACGGGTCAGAAGTGGACGTGGGTCCACTAAGAAAGGTGGGCACATGGACTTGGAGTGGATGTGGGGCTTAAAAGAATTGATTTGGTCACATATGTTACCAAAGTGCACTTATTTTTTCTGTCGAGCCATCATGAGAGAGCTCTGCAATTAAGCTTGCTTGAGTTGGAAATGTTTTAGGATGGGTAATCTTCCGGGAAAAGTGATTTTCAGAATTGTGTTAGTGAGGACAAAACACAAGGAAATATCATATGGTCATTTGTAGGGTTGGTAAACAAGTCTTTATAGCCTTATGGACTTAGCAAACTAGCCATCGGATATGGATGGTCCACAAGCCAGGAGTGGACATGGGTCAACTAAGAAAGGTGGGCCCATGAACTTGGAGTGGACATAGCGCCCACTAAGAAAATTGGCGTTCGGAGCATTACAAATGGTATCAGAACCGAACATAGATGAGTGTGAAGTCGAGTAGGCTCATCCCATTGAGGGTGATGGTCTTGGTGTGCAACAAGGACGTTGCGATCTGTTAGTGGGATGAATTATGATACTCCGGTTTGCTGAGAGACTTAAAATAATTGATTTGGCCACCTATTTCACAAAAATGCACTTATCTTTCTGTCAAAAGTTCTGAGAAAACTCCAGAGTTAAATGTGTTTATACTAGAGTAGTTTCAGGATGGGTGACTATCCAGAAAATGATTGTCAGAACTGTGTGAATGTGTGAATGAGGACAAAACACAAAAAAAATATTATGTGGTGATTTGTAGATAAACAAATCTTTAAAGTTTCCTTACGTAGCAAATCGACCGTCGAATATAGATGAACTCACAGATTGGGAGCGAACTTGAATCTACTAAAAAAAGTGAATCCATAAACTTGGAGTGGACATAAAATCCGCTAGAAAAGTTGGCGGCCAAGGCGCTACACTTCTCCTGTATATATCCTTCGAACTTCATCTCAAGAATTCGATCTCGAACATCAATGAATTTTAACTTCTGATTACCAACAGAATTACTAATTGTTGCCGTCATGGACTCCTAACTATATTTGGCGGAGATGCAAATTCTAAATTGGTTTTAAACGACTCGAACCAATAATTAAATTATATGGTATTGTTATGTTGACCGAATAGTTTATTTTGTACATGTTTCATTAAAATTATAGTTATATATCTTGATAAATACTTATATACAGAGACATGGTTAGGCATATGATATTCACTAGTATAATGTTCTTGGTTAGAGTAGACCAAAATTCTAAAACTAAAACATACACATTGTCATTTACAATGTAGTTACCTAATACTCTCCAAATCAACCAAACTATATAGAAAAAATGATTGGGATGTCACCACCTAAATTTCTCCTAACCGAAACAACTTAACTAAAATTAAGCCATTACTTGACTTTTCTTTTTACAACAACTTCACCATTAAAATGTTAAAAAAACCCTCTATAATTTACAATTGTTGTCACCTAAAACTAGAAGAACTTGTTCCTTCAATGGGATGTCAATTAAACAAACTAAAGTTGGTGGAACTTGAAAATCTAATCCAATATATACTGTGTTGTAAACTTCATATAAAAGATCATATTAGCTCATTCATATACTTTTATTAGATTAAGAGGAACATAAAAATAGCATGAGTAGATTCTAGACCTTTTAACTTTTGTACTTTAAAGAGGCTCCATGCATATCTTTATAGGCGTGCACATATTCCCCCCATATATTCTCATCTTATTTCACACTCTTCAATTCTTCTTCTTCCTTAACCATATTCATCAATTACTTCAACATTTATGAAAAAAGTAAATGTATAACTGCAGATGAGCCTACATAGTAATAGAGATCACAATGTTGCCTAAAAAGAGAGTCATAGAGACAACAATATTTTCCCAACAAATGACTTCAATTTAAGATCAGGCAATGCTCTTGAATTTATAATAAAAACCATTTAAAAACAAAAAAACAAAAACAACTCCTATGAAGAAATTCACATTTTCGAATTTCTCAATATTAAATCACAACTCAAAAAAAAATGTAAGAAAGAAAAATCTATACTCCTCCCAAGAATAAAAATAATAATAACGCAAACCCATTAAAATAATATTCTCAAATATTAAAAACAGAATCAAATCACCAATTTCTTGTAAATCTCAAAAACTAAGAAAACAAAAAAAATTGGTTTTTCTTAGTTTTTGTTTTTAGTTTTAAGTCTTACAGGCGTAAATGAGGAGAGAGAAGTCAAGCTTGTCTTGTTCATCATCTTTCTTAACCATCTTCTCTTCTAACCAAAGCCTGCTACTGTCTAAACCATTCCTTGTCCTAAACATGAACACAGCTCTTCCACCACCACAAGGTCCTCCTCCTCCTCCTGGATTACTAAAGAACCAATCATGAACATCCCACATCAGATCCACAAGCAACCCATCAACAAATATCGTCTGATTCCCTCTAAAGTTCCATTGGAGCCTCTTCACTTTAATCACCGTCTTCTTGTCGATACAAACAGAGAGAACAGGGTATTGATGATGATGATGATGATGAACGCTCTGTTTCAGACCCTCTGTTTCTTTATTACATCTGATGACGATTTCGTGCGAATCTCCTGTCTCAACGAATCTAGCTTTCGTGGAGTAGAAAGTGTTGTTCCCGGTGAAGTGTTCTTGCCGTGAAACAAGAGAGAAATCGAAACCGATATCGCCGGAGAAGCCCTTTTTACGGAGAGTCTCTTCGGATGTGTCACCAAGAAGAAGACCCAATTGAGCATCAACGAGGACGATAACGTAGAAACCATTGATGGGCTCAGGACCACACAAGTTAGAATTGTATTTAGCGGAAGAAAGATCCCAAAAAACCTCGATTCTACCGAGATCGGAGTCGACTGATTTGTTACCTTTCTTCTTACGGAAGAAACGAGAAGAAGTGTTGAGTTTGAGAGGCGTCGAAGGGTTTTGGTCCGCGGAGGAAACAGAGATGCTTAGACCATTGTTGTTGTGTGGATTGCACCATGTGACCTTGATGATGAGATGGTGCTTCGATAGAGTGATTCTGTAGATGCTTGTAATGGTGGTTTGTGTTGATGGTATGAGAGATGGTGAGATACATACGTTGTTGGTAGTGTACTTTGAACAAGATGATGATGACGATGATGATAATGATAGTGATAATGGATGTGTCACGTTTATAGAGTTCTCGCTAAAACATGACACCAAATCTCTCATCTTTCCCCAACGAAAAATGTGATTTGGGTTAACAAAAAAAAAAAAAATGAAAAACTTCCCCAAGTTGGGGTTTGTTCTGTTTGCTTCTTGAGACAACAAAGTGTGTTTCTTTTTTACTTGAGAATCAAAAAAAAAAAGAGAAAAATGTTGGGAAGAAGAAGAAGAAGGATGAAGAAAGTAACAAATCTGGGTTTTTTTGAAGGTTAAAGATTGGGTTGCTTTCTTTTTATTTCTCCTCTTATTCTCTCTTCTTCTTTTTCTTCTTTTTTTTTGGTTGAGAGAGAGAGAGAGAAATGGATTAGGGTGTGTGTGTGTGCTAAGAAGAGTGGAGAAGAAAGAGGGTGAATTTAAGTAGTTTTGAGCTTTCTTTATCTAGGGGACACAATTTTTGATTATGATATTTTTTTATTGTAGTTGTATGCTTAACTAATTTTAAAAGTTTTGTAGTACAACTTATGACTTCTAAGACTTTAATTTTGTTTTAAATTAATATAAAGAAAATCAAAAGGGATTGAAATTTGTTGTTAGTCATATATAACCTTTAGATTAAACCTTAATTTTTAGAAATTAATTTGAAAGGTTTATATACAAGAAAGATTAGATTTATGATAATATTTTGACATATATTTAATTTAGGATATATTATAGATGAATTAAAAATAAGTTTGAGGTTACAATTAGTGGAATTTTTCTTAATTTATTTTGTCAACGCAAATCACAATTAGTTTAAGAAACTGTCATAATAAGAACAAAGGTTAGTAACATATATATAGTATTACGAATACGTTTTTCATTTCATTCCTTCCAGTTCCAGATATCGTAGTCAAGTCGAGAGTTACAACTTACAAGCCAAAAGCCAAAAAAATTATGGACACTAATTACTACACCAAAAGACTACTGGTTTGTTGCGATTAATAAAAATACAAATATTTATGGATGGAAAACAATATCACCCGTTTCGAAAATCAGATATTTTAAGCTAGGAGTGTGTATATAAATTACGTATTTGGATTTGTCAATAATACAAAAATATTATAATAAATATACTCTTTCTTCTAAAAGACTAGAGATTTTTTTTCCTCTCTTGTCACCAAAAGACTAGAGAATCTTTTTTAAAAAGCTTAGACAATAAATAGTATCTTATTTTTTTTTTAACGTGTTGATTTATTATTATTGTAAATTACGAAAACTGTTATACTCACCATAAATTACACTTCTTCTCCATGCGTAAATTAAATCATGACGAACAGTTCTAATTGTGCATCGTTGAAGATCTCCTATAAATTGTTATCTCATTAATCTGCAACTTAATTAATAAATCACAGTATCTGGGCGTAGAACCCTAAACCTCTTGGTGTAAAAGTATTAATCACCATATCTCATTTGTTCATGTTTTAAAACTTAATTATACTAATTTTTAATATTCAAAATATCCATCAAGTTTTAAGAAAAGTGATTCTGCGTATATATATATATATATATATATATATATATCACCAGTTGTTAAAACTATAAATAGAAAATACGTCTGATTATAACATTAAGTGATAGGTGCTCAAATAACGCTTAGACAACCACTACAACGTCTAAAATTGTATAGACCTCACTTCAATTATGATTACACATTTAATTTTATAAGATTTATTTTCATATACATGATTACAAACGTTTACATGTTGTTTGATCGATATAAATTAAATTGTTTTTGTCTAGCTTTATTTACTATTTCATATTATTATTTTAATAGATGTATTTATGTAATATATTTTATGATATTATATTTATAATGTTTTATGTTGTAAACCCTTAACTGTCTAAAATTTCTAACCCCGATTAATCGTTCTAATTGCTCGGTGTTGGGTTACTGCCTGCTTAGCACTTAATGCTTTCCTGAAAAAATGACTAAAACTAAAATTTCAGCATTTTATTAGTATTCTACAAAACTTTTATCCAGTTTAGTCTGTTTCACGAACATTAATTCAACTATTCCGTTATTCCTCTATTATTTGACATATCAGTCATGTCCTTTAATAGTTTTGTCTTTCATATTATTTTTAGAATCTGCTTAAATTAATATCTGGAATATCTTGAATATAGTTCTTCAATTCACTCCAAAACTCAGATATCAAATGTATCGTATTTGCAAGGTTTAAATTAGTTGGATTGAAGATGTTATTACCGAAATACGGATGAGGTTTTGTAGCAAAAAAGGAATCATCATTCTCGGAACAAATTAGATCAAATCTGAAAATTGCAATAAAGGAACTCTGAAATATGGATCGGTATCGTTGAGTAGTATAAGGGAGCTGCCTCTAGACTTGTACTGGCTTGCCGCGAGTGGTATCAATCTACGACTAGGAGAGGAAGTGTGAGCAGGCTGTTGAATTGTCTACACCGCTAAATGTTAGAACTTTGTTTGTTAGCTCGTATTCGCCGCATAGGTAAGTTTTATGCAAATTCGTTCTTTCTTAAAATATTTTTCTATTATCCAAATGATAATGTTTTAGAACAAAATTTTATTAAAAAAAAAAACCAGTTTTTAATTCAAAGGGTCTTCAAATATAGTGTCAAATTTTGATACTGTCAAGCTTTACCAAATTTTCAAACATGTAAGTGCATGATTATTGTGTTGATTAGTATCTCATATTAGTTTGGACCTTATTAGTTAATTAGTGATGCTAGTATGTTGTTTTGACTGAAATCTAGTACGAAAATAGAAAGTTGGGTAGTAGAACACGGTTGCTTTGTTTGTTGTGACATATCGATGTAGACATATTTAAATCCCACTTATACAAAAATCATGTTATCACTTTATGTTTCTTGTCGTGCATAAATAACATTTTAAAAAACCATAAAAAATGTCTTATATGGTTATGAGTTATAACCAATACCGCGAAATATGTCGTATGAAACAAGGGACGAAAATATTTTGTAAAAACTTCGTTAACGCTACACTCTAAAATTGTATTTTTACAAGGTTATAAACTTATAATACCATATTGTTAGGTTGTTACACCGATATCTAAACGACATCACTACATCAGTATGAATGATTATGTGGATTGAGTTGGAATCAATGTTCGACCCCAAACGATATAATTTCTCCTAAAGCCCAGGTTTGCTCCATCAATTTCTTATTTGTACTTCTTCGTTAGCTTCTCCTTGTACCGAGTCATGATTCTACTTGTCCGAAGACTGCAACTAGAACATGATCGCTCAATGTCGCTAAGTTGGTACAAAAGCTATCTGAGAACCTTGCCTTTAGATTCACCTAGGGTTGTTACTCATGGTTGGTTTAGCTTGAAAAATAACGGCATTATGACCCCATCTCATAGAAGTTGGGGTTACCGAAACTTTTTCAAGTGTCCTACTCCGTCTCGCCTGTTCCCTGAACCCAATCAAGAGATATCTTGCATCTCTATGGACGTTCCAACTATCTATGCTTGGTCAAGTTTCCTCTGTAGCAGAACATTGGTGTCTCAAAAGTTGTGTGATAGATTTGTTTGTCGAGGTCAGTTTATTAATTCTGCCCGGATGCTTGCTTTGTGTAGCCATAGTTATGACTCTGATCCGACAGCTTGCTTGAACCCTATCCTTAAACCCTTTGATCCTTTGTTTCATCTACCGCCATTATATCGAAAGCTTGTGTATGTTGACATTTTCCAGGACCAAACTGATTACAAGATTTGTGTGGAATTCATTTACCTCCATTGCCATGTGAGGGATGACCCACCTGCTTTGTTACGGTTTGACTCCCATTACCTACGACACCCGACTATAGCTTCATCTAGTATCCTGAGGTTTGTTCCTAAAAGCTTAAAGGACTTTGATCATATGCTCTTGAACCTTCTCATGGTGGCGACAACCCCCATAAGCGTTCCCCCCGTGGAAAACCTTTTTACAAGTTCAATCGCGTCATCCGTTAGAGCCGTTTATGACCACTCGCTGGTCGAAGATCTCGTGAAGTCTGACTTCAAGTACGAATCCGCTTTGGTTCCAATAGACATCTCAAATATTGTAAAACTGTTTCAGTTTGAAAATCCCTTTGTTAAGCTCATGGAGCTTCTATCTTTAGTTTTCTTTGTCTATCATGAATCATGTTGTAAGAACTCACCTCTTGCTGAGGTTTAGATTGAATGAAAATTCATGTTTGTCCAAAAAAAAAAGAAAAAAAACCAATACCTTGAAATATGTCGTATGAAACAAGGGACGAAAATGTTTTGTAAAAACTTCGTTAACGCTACACTCTAAAATTGTATTTTTACAAGGTTATAAACTTATAATATCATATTGTTAGGTTGTTACACCGATATCTAAATACGACATCAGTATGAATGATTATGTGGATTGAGTTGGAATCAATGTTCGACCCCAAACGATATGATGATGATACTAATCACTGACAACCAATTTGTGAATGTAGTTATTGTACCCTAAACATTTTGACGGAAACATGATGGTTCTTTAATAATTAAGAATGATGACCATTCCTTATCAATTACTTATTTAGTAATTTAGTAAATTAATCAAAACCTTTTATATGTGCTCGTTATTGCTGTTGAGATAAGAAATAATTATTATTTTTTTCTTGATAAAATAAAGTGAAAGTTTAATTTTATAAAGACAGCCTAACATCTGGAGATCCGAGAACAGGTATCTTGCTTTTGGAGCTTTCTGACTATTTAAATCAAAATGTTTTCAACTTATGTTCGATCTGAGATTTTATAATATACTCAGATTCTAATTTGTTTCCTTTTGTTTTGAATGCTCGCAAAAATGTGTTTTCTTGTAGGTAAGAGAGTTAATGTATGATTCAAATTTTCTTAGTTTGTTTCATCTCCATTAATTGGTTAAACCTTATATATTAATATTAGAATGTTAAACTTTTTATAATAAACAAATATCCAGTTCTACTTTTTGTTTTTGTGGATTTAAATTCATATTGTGACAAAACATCATCGAATTTAATACAAACTATTCGGAATCAAGTCTGACAAATGCATGTACTCTGTCTTTTTCTTTCTTTATATAAAAAAAACGTTTTCCCATACTTAATATTAAATCAATATGTTCTCTATTGTTCTTGGAGTAGTTAACTGCTGGGAAAGTTCTTAATTACGTGATTATGTGGGCAAGTCAAGTTTGTCTACAAGCCGTTGACCTAGTAAATTAAAAGAAGGATGATTTGTCATTTGTATATTTTGACATTCATAACGAAATTAGTGAATATACATACAAAATATATTAAATTGGTAGAGATGCAGTGAAGAGAACTTACATTAAATTGAGAGAGGTCAATGCTATTGGGTTCATAAAACTTCAAAAACAAATTAAAAAAGTCATGTGGCTGCATGTGGTATATGAAGGTACGTCGAAATCAATTCCATTCCATGAGTCTATTCTCCTACTGTCTTTTTTTCTCTAGTACTAGCGTTAGAGTGACTTTTTACATATATATACATATATATATATATATATAACCAAAATATATATAACTTTGAAGTACAACGATGATGAAGTCATGAAACAAAGCTTGTCATGTAATGATAACTAGATTATAAACAAAAATCGATTAACAATGCCAAATGTCAGCATCAATTACCAAAAATCCAGTAAGATCATGAATGGGAAAATGGGTATATCAATATGATGGGCATATTTTCACAAGTTGGAAGCATGTATATTGACAGAATAATAATGTTTGATATTTTGCATTCTAGTCTCAGCTAATTTTGTAAACATTAAAAATTGGAGCATAGTACTACATTTAAATTAGTGAAAGAGATTGGGAAAAGTAAAATTCATGAGTGACCAAAAACATAGCCTAGTAGTTTATGACTTGTGCTAGTCTCGTCATAACATTACCACGTTGATTCAAACCCACGTATACATATATATGATAGATGAACAATTTTTTGCCATTAATGATCTCACTCGATTTCGGTTTGTGATTTGAATTTTCTTAGAAAGTGGACATGAAAGAGTTGATATATATCTACGGCAAATGGATATGAACATGAAGGCAGCTAAAAGAATACTCAGTGGATAGGAACATTGAAGACAATTGTGAAATGAATTGGGAACATCGACAGCAAACCCTACATTATACAAGCATTTTCTTTGCAAGGTCCCCTATCCACTTGTGTTTAATGTCCCACAAAGGAACCATGCATCATTTAATTCAGAACTACAATATACAAGCATTCTCATTCTATCACATGCAACTCTTGAGTAAGTTACTAATATCATTCTTGTGATATATAGTTGTAGTCACCTGTTAATATCATATTACAAAAACTAAGCATATGTTATCGGGTAACAATATTGTAAGTGGGTTATTTTTGTAAATAAAACACAATGTAATAAGCTCAATGTTCCTTACGTAGAAAGTAGCGATAAACACTAATAACATCTACAAAAGACTTTCTACGTGAACCTTTAAAATTATATATACTGAATTCATGCGCTGGAAAAAGATGATAGTTTTTTTTGTCAAATTTTTGTTTACTAAAAATTATAGTTTTATGAGCCGCTCTCACAGGAAAGCTCATGGATGTTGTTAGATGAGCCGCTCTCACAGGACGCCGGGGACGTATGTGATCGAGGGCTCTGTAAACATCGCCGTTGACGGCTTAGTCTCGGGCCTCCATTGAAAGGCTTCTAGTGCGTCTATTGCTTGAGGAATTTGGCTTCTACAAAGTGTACCCGCCCTTCGTCTCGAGCTTACCACACGGGAAGAACACCAATATCGTTATCACTTCGTCCAACTCTATTCACCTCGTGCCTATGTCGAGTGGACGGACTGAGATCATGTTTACGAATTATGCTTCCATGTTTTTACCTTTTTTTGCCATGGGACCATTTCTATAGGATTATAATCCATGATTGTAAACCTAAACCTTTTTCATTTCAATGAAATATTTACATTTTTAGCAAAAAAAATTATAGTTTTATCAAAATAAGTATAATAAAGGGAAAAAAAACTTGAAAATATCGAAAAATGACGACTAAAATATGAACACTCGTGCAAAGAGTTGTTATCCACGATGTGTACGTATATGGTAGATTAGCGTGAAAGAGAAGTGCTCGAACTATATTATCGATGGTCCGAATCATTTTTTTCTGCCCTACAATTGTGCTGTCAGGTCATGAGGGCATGCATGACAAAGCAGAAGAAAATTATTTCGTGACAGGCGAAGAAATCATAGAACTTAGAGTTGTGGTCGCCATCGTTAATTTTTTTTTTTTTGGGTGGAATGCTCGCCGTCGTTATTGCAACGGCGTGATTTACATAAACAAACAATAATAATAATCTGAAACCAAAAAGGTTAATGAAGATATTTAATTAAGTCATCAATCAGCTTATAAACATAAATGAAAAAATGTTTGGAATGGAATTATTTTAAGTGTTCGAAACTCTTGTAATCGTTTCGTGAATACTAAATTAATTTTTTACTCAAGTTTTATTCATTAATTAATTTTCTTTTACTAAGTTTTTGGCCCACTCAAGCTACTGTTAGATGAACTAACTTGTGAAATCGAATTAAATGATACGTTAAAGCGGATTAAGAGAATGGTTTAGACGTAATGTAAAACCGCTAGTCGAGACCCGAATAAAGAAAGTGCTTAGAGGAAGAAGTGGACAAGATATAAGGGTGGATAATTGTTCAAGTGTGTGTGTTTGTGTTGTATCATTGTCTATGTGGTAAAATTGGCGAATCTTTTGATGAGAAAACGTGTTTAGTTGCTTCTGTTATATGATTACTGTCTTTCTAATGATTATAATAGAGAAACAAGATTGGTGACTATTAAAGAATCAATATAAACAATGTTTTGATCAACTTCGCTTAAAAAGAGATACACGAATAATTTGTATAGTATTTTCGTTAATTGGTTCAATTGTTGGTGCGTATAGATCTATTGACCATCCCTACAAGCTGTATTTTTACCAGACAACATTGGTCGAACCATGTGCTAGATTGCATGATCAACTGGTTTATTGGTGTTTTGGGAGTTATGAATTGAAGCGATCGTATTATTTTGTTTTATTGTTAGAAACAAAAACTTCCTTTAAAATTTTAAAATATTATTGGCAAGACTGTTAAGGTTTGCAAAGTTTAAACATTTGATGACAACAAAGAGGTCATGAAACACAAGAAAATAAGTAAATAACAATCAAACTCCGTAAGTAAGAATATAGTTTTTTCTCAATTATTTTCTTTAATATCTTATTACTCATAAAGTCGCATGTTAAAATTTACGTACGTTCACAATTTACTTTCAAAGGTGATTTCCTTGTGTCTCATGACCTCTTTTGTTCGTAAAATAAATCACATTTGAAAGTAAGGAAAATACGACATATTTAATATGAAAATAAACTGGGGTCAGGTTAACAATCTTTCTTCTTCTTTTCCAAAAAAAGAAAGAAAAAAAAAAACAAAGAGAGAGTACATGAAGGGATCATAGAACCATGGCCTTGATCAACGGCGTCGTTTATGGATAATGTCAAAAGCAAACTTTGTTTACATTACATAAGCTGAATTTGAGGTACAAATTGTGAGGATTTTGATTTCTTATATGTTTGCTTTGTTGTCATTAGTCGCATCTGTACAACTAACTCAGAGATTAATTAGGAGCAGTTAATCACTACAAAAGAAGAGCACTAGCTAGTGTCTTAGTAAGACTTAGGAAAATATATCAAATTGATGATTTGTTTATTTGTGAGACATGTGTACATAACTATGAGAAAATAGATTTGTAGGTTTTGTTGAAAGTTTGTTAGCTGATCACTTTCTCATGAGACAAAGTTGACATTACGAAAACTAATATATACAAAGTGGTTTTGTCAAAATCTTTTTCAATATATATTTAGGTCGGAAACACGAAGTTTGGTAGGAAGCACTTCACAGACACACCCACATGAAAAAAATTACAATTTTCAGATTTTTGTATTTTTTCCTACAAATTAACAACTGTTAAGTTCTCTAATCAGTGCAAACGTAAGAAGAATTTACAAAAATATATTTTAGAGAAACTTCAAGTCTTTTTATATATTTACTTCACAAACGTCCCTTTTTTTTTTTTTTTTTTTGTCAAAACACAAACTTATTAGTGTGAAATAATCTAAAGCATAGAACTAAAACACTAACATCTTGGCCGACGTGGAAAATAGAAAAGGGAAGCTGTGTTCTTTGGCTTGGTATGTGAAAAAAAATGGGCTACAAAAAGGGAAAACGAACTGAAGTGCTTTATTGAAAACCACATGGTGGCAACAAAGCTAAACAATGACCATTCAATGATCATTACAAAGACTCTTCTTCTTGTTTTGGTATCAAATTGGGTCCCCGAGAGAAAACTTCCATATTAATTTTGTGGAAGACTCATACCAAAACTAGAGCCTGCAAAATGCAAATCATCATCATTGTATGTAGTTTGTTACTTTCTGCAACAACCCATACGAATATACCCGCTTTCGTGTCTTAAGAACGTTTTTGTGTGGTAATATGGCTGGTTTCAAGTCTCTCTCAACAAAATCATCAACGAAATCTCTCTACTTATGCCTACTTGGAAGAGAGATAAAGCCAACAACATATCGAGGTCTTCTCATGGACAAACCAAATAAACGATACACGCAATGACACGAGACACGCAACGCAATCACAAGCGTCATTCGAGAAAAATAAACTTGTCCTTGAGGTTTTCCTTCAAGACGAACCAAAAAATCATAGTTTATATCCTAAATACATTCACGCGTAGGAAACTAACAGAGCAAATTAGTACCACTAAAGTCGGCTATTTTTCACAACAGGAGAATGTAAAGCCAAGAACACATGTTTTTATAACATGGATTCTACTAGGAGATTGTTCTTGATTCAGAGTCTCTATGCAGATACTTCATAACAAGTAAGTGCATAGATGTGCAGAGGCTTATCACTTTATTTGAGTCAAAAACAAGGCCATGGAACATACATAAAGATCTCATCCCGTGCAAACAATCTTATTTTCTAATAAAAAAAAGTGTAGATGAATCCGGGAGAACTTATCTTACATTCTGACAAAATAACTATGGTCGAATCATCATCATTTGATTAAAAGGATACAAACCCAAGTAAAACTAAATGGAAGTAATAACTTCTGCCAAGAAAAAAGTATGAGAGTTCAAATCTCAAATGAGAGATTGCAAAGACAGTTGACAGATGTAACTTAAAAGAACCTGACTTTCCTTGAAAACATCAAACTTTAGCGCAAAACAATCACCGGGATGTTAAGCCATCCATCTACTTCAAGTGCTGGTACTAGATGGGACTGAGATAGTTGGCAAATCTACCTGTTATCAACGATTTTGAAAGTCGTTAGAATCTTTCCTTACTGGGCTAACAATGTGTATAGAATGAATCCTTCCACACCAAAGTTCACGATATGCTAAATACGCATATGCGATTGTTTCAGTGAACTAAACTCAAAACCACCAAACACTGCCACATTTACAACTTCATTTTTTGACAAAGTGTTACTAAAGAGATTTGATTTACATGAACCCAAAAACTGAAACTTAATCCAAAAGCAGGTTTTGGTATTATTACCTTCAGGAGAAGTGACATCAGAGGGGAGTTTCGAAACAAGACAAGCAGCAGCAACAAGACTGTGAAATGGTTGCTGTGTGCTTAGCTCTCGCCGAAGCAACCTTTACAGATTCAAAAAATCAAAATCCAAACTTTCAATCAAGGGCATCATTGAAATCAACAACACAGAACAAGCAGATTCACATCGAGAGGCATCGAATTATATATACCTGGGAACAGAACCTTCGATTCGTGAAGACGTATTGAAGCGCGGGGAAGTGAAATTAGGGTTTGGGACTGAGGAGGGTTTAGCTCTAGGTGAGATCAATTTTCGTGCAGTAGCGTTCCTGAAGATGGATCTCATTGACGTCGTCGACCTAGATGCGATACCAATTGCAGCCATTTCCTCTCTGGCTCCTTTCTTCGATTGCTTCCTTCTGCAAAGTCCGTCCCCAAAACCTTCGTAAACCCTCCATCAACTCGATGCGCCGGTTCGAGTAAACCGTGTAAATCAAACCGGATATTTTCCGGTTTGGGAACAAAATCGACCTACAGCCTTGGTTTGTTTGAACCAATTTGAAACCAAAATCATTACGAATTAGTTTGGTACAATTTTGGTTTAGATGGTTTGATGATTTGAATGTTGGATCATGCTAGGCACAAATTACAATATTCACAATCACTATCTTGGTAGAACACTATCATGACCAAAGTAAGTTACACATGAATACTTTCTTTTAAAATTAGCTGAGCAATCCCAAGAAACAGATACGATGACAAACAAAAAATTGAGTTAGATCCTTCTTCGGTTATCGACTCGTGTTCTCTTGAGGTCAGGTTGTGGTGTTTGGCTGCTCGGTTGTAACCTCTTTTGGTTACCACTTTCTTCAATCTGTTTACAATGTTGACAACAACGAGGAAATGTTTTTACTCGAGAGTCAAAAAAATTTCTAGAGTTAACTTGTAAAATGCAAACTTAATAGGTTCTTTACCTTATTGAGTTTTTCCCTGACGGCATTAACTGTTTGATTCATTGAAGAGGATGCAAAATACTCCTATATATCCCAATAAAAACCTTATCAGACCAAGATGACAGATATCTCCAAGTTTTTCGACACAATTGTTCAAGTAAGCAGCATTCAAACACACAACAGAACACAGACCTGGTTAGAAGAAACTCGAGAAACAGGAGCATTTCTTCTATGGAATTGGTACTCCATCTCTCTTCTAATGACAAAAAAAAAAGAGGAAGCAATCTCATGCACTAACTCGATGTGTTTATTCGATATTAATAGAATCGTCCAAGTAAACCATCTTGTTTTTTACCTTCGTGGGGAGAAATTGTCCGTTTGTGTCAAAGCTGGTCCACCTAATTTTGTAACTTGAGAGGTGCTCTTTTCTTTCTGGGCTGTTCACAAGACGAGAACCAACCCTGTCAGTAATTTTCTAACAGTATATATTTGGCTTATGAAGTTATACTAGGACTTGTCCTAACAGTTTTATATTATCCCCTTTGATATCAACCCTGTCAGTGCTTTTCTAACCCCAAAAACTTAACTAATTCAATGCTATAAGCAAAATGTTAGCTTTATCAACATGTGAATGATGCCATGGAAATAGCTGACAGCTTCTCTTTCCAATTTCTACAATGATTAACTGACAGTAAAATTAGTTGAAGGTGGAAAATGGAAATATAAAACTTACGGTTAAGTCTTGCAAGCACTTCTTTCCTCCTGGTTTCTAACTTATCCTTTGTGTCATTGAGGCTTTCGAATTGAGGAGCATATGAAATTTGGAGCCGATTACCCAAGAAAGCTGATTCATCCAACTTCCTCTTTGCAAATCTATCAAACAAACAACATATCTTAATATAAAACAAATTCTCCCTCTAGGAACCAAAAGTGGTAAAATAGCAACACACACAACTTAGGCAGATGAACAAATATGACAGTTTTATCCTAAGGAACTAAAATCCAGATATCATCACACACCAAGGAACCTGCTTAGGGATCTTTTTCTATTAAATCTATTTATCTCAGCCAAAACAAATTGTTCATTCTCGGATAACAACTGAAAGAACAGTAGATTACATATGAGTTTATAGCCAAATAGGAATCTCAGTGATGCCAAGTTGTTCAATCAAAGGGAAAGAAGAATCAAAACCTGGCGTTAGTGACGAGACGAAACTTAATCCAATAGACATCGGTGAACTCCTCACAGTCTTCTGCATCCATAGGTTTACATCTACACGAATCAAAATTTAACCAAATCAAAGGACCAAACAAACAATGATCATATTCCATAAGAACAATGCCAGAAACAAAAAGAGGGCAAGAGCACACTACTCACTCTTCAACCTCTCCATAAGTCATGAATAATTTCATGAGCTCATCACCACAACCCAAAGCTGGGACATTACGTACTATTAAGTATCTGATAAACCCAACAACAAAAGGTTCAAAATCAATAAATTGAACCAGTAAAAAAGCAAGAAGAACAAATTTGATTTGAGTAAAATTCACCTTGATTCATCGCAAACTGTATAAACCCTAACAGCTGGGGTCTCATCTTTGTATCGACCCATTCTTCTGCAATTCTTTAGAGGGACACGATTCAGTCCGTAATCAAAGAAATTGATACTAAATACAATCAAATTGTGACTAAATTGAATAAAACTTGCACTGTTCTTTACAGTAATCGGCAAGGAGATCGAAAAAGGTATGAACTTTAATTGCTCGATACCTGAGTGAATGAATTCACAAATCGATCTCAGCAAGTCTGAAAAAAAATTCAAAATTCCCAAACCCTAATTTCAGATATTCAAAAGAGAGAACCGAAATCGACCAAACGACGTCGTCCCGAAGTACACTCAAAACGACGTCGGCTTATCAGAGTGGAAAATAAAAGAAAGTAACCCAACTCTTTCAGTGATAACCAATAATACTCTTTCAGTGAAGAGATTATAAGTATAGAACCAATAACATTTATTTGAGTAAAGTATTTAAAAATCTGTAGTTGAATAAACGATTTGGGTTGGAGTTAGACTCTATTAAAATCCACTACTAATCTACTATCCAATAACACCCACTAAAAGAACAATCTAATAAATGCGTATTCATAGAGGACAAAATGCTCGACAATAAAGTTCACCGAGATAAACAAGTTTACAACAAAGTGACAAACTAAAAACAAACACCATTTTGTACAGCTTCTACATATCCTTGTGAAGAACTGTCACAAGCTTCTCATACAAATCTCTATCCACAAGCTTTTTATCCCGCAACATCTCCAACAGTCCTGTCGCTTCATTATACTTCCCATTCCTACAACTCTCATCAACAAGTGTTCTATACGTGATAAAATCAACCAAACGGCCATTCTCAATCATCTCCCACAAACAATTCACTGCATCATCGATCTCACCGCTAAGCGCAAGAGCACTAACCAGAGAGTTATAAGACTTCCCATTTGGAACAAAACCTTTTCCTTTCATCTCATTAAACAGTTCTCTAGCATTAATGGTCCTACCTTGTGCACATAACCCATGTATTAGATAATCATAAGTAAATGAGTTCGGCTGACAACTGTAAACCACACTCATCTGGTGAAATATCCTAAGAGCATCATTGACGTGAAGCGAGAGCACGTAACCTTTAACCAAACAGTTCAAAGCGAACACGTCTGGTTCAATCCCGCTATCCACCATTTGCCGAAACAAAGATCTCACCGTCTCCATGTACATGTGACTTGTGTAAGAATTGTTACCTCTACCCAACAAGGCTTTGAAGAGAATATGATATGTTCTAATCGTTGGTCTACATTCCAAGTTCTTGCTTGTCACCATGTGTCTGAATATATTCACCGCCCGGATCAACTTCCCTGCTTTCGTGAAATAGAAGATGATCGAATTGTATAGATTCTCGTTACCAATGTGACGAACCGAGAGTACTTGGTTCACAATATCATCCATTTCTTTGTACATTTTCGCAGCTCCGAGCTTCCTAATGGCAATGTGGTAAGAGCAATTCTCATGCTTGAATCTTGGCTGCTGCGATGCCCAGTTAAAGAGATGGAAACACAGAAACGGGTCTTCTTCAAGAGTTATAGCATCGGTGAGTTCTTCAGGTGTGAATCTTGGTGGAAGTTTCGAAACTGTTTCTTGAAACTTTGATTCGTTAAGGACTGGTTTCGTACTCGATTTCTTTCTATTGCTGATTCTCCTTCTAAGTGAACGTGTTGGAGCTGTAGTTGAGTATTGTATATACATAGAAACAGATGATGATCGACCTAACACTTTGATTCCAAGAGTAAAAGCTCCTAATTAGAACACATTTTGCAGAGTTGAAACAATGATTCCAAGAGTAACGATTCACAAGTACCTTGACTAGTTGAAGCAATGACACCAAAAAATCTTCGATAAATGCTCAGTTCTTGTGGAAGAAAACTTCTGAATTCGAATCAAAATCGAAACTTTTCATCAGAGTAAGATAAACCCACAAGAAATTTTCAAAATTTTATCAAGAACATCATCACAAACGTTGATTCCAGGAAAATAGTGAAATTACCTTAAAACAGAACCTTCGATTCGAGATTGACGAGGAGAAGAGGAAGTGTAGAAGCGAGACGAAGTGGAATTAGGGTTTAGGAGGGAGGGTCTAGCTCTGGGTGGGATCAAAACTCGTGCTTTAACGGTTCTGAAGATGGAGCCCAGAAATGTAGACCTAGTTAGAACCATTTTTGATTCGACTGCTTCGTTTTGCAAAATCCTCGAAACCTCAAAACTCTCTTTCCAAAGGGACTGGAGAAGACGGTTCAATAAACTGAAGAAACTAAACCGGGATTGTTCGGTTTAAATTAACCGGAGTCATGAGGCGAGGGACACGCATGAAAGAATAGGAAGGCAAATTGGAGAGTTTATGGAAAATGGTTTTAGGCTGGTTAAGTTTTGTTTGGGACTAAAACTGCATACAAATTTGGGTTCAAATTAATTTTTTTAACAAAATAGAATTTTTCGTAGTGTGTCGACATGCATCAACAAAACAAATCCCCTAACTAATATAACGGAAGTTGTACATGTTTAAAACTAATTTCATTCTTTATAAAAAATTACAAGAAATTGTCACTACACGTCATAAGTATCAAATAACAAATAACAAAATAATAATAGTCATTAAAGATAAAATATCATATTTTATTTTTTTCAATTCAATTATTTTAAAAAGTAAATAATAACCAATCAAATTCAATAAATAATATTTGATATCTACCTTAATTTTTTCATTTAGTCATTTTCATGAAAGTACATAAATTTTTAGGTTCACAAAAAATACATGAATTAATTTTTTAAGTAAGTCTGCGGAGGTGAGGTGGTGCGAGCAAAAGTGATGCAAAACGCAGTTGTTATGACTAGTGGAATTAAGGGTTTGCAAGTTGGGATAATACGATTTGGGGTGATTGTGATGTATTGAAAACAAAAACCTAATAGATGTAACTGTTTAGGTTATAAAAGAATTTGCTGAGGAATTCATCGATAAATAAATTTTCAAATATTTTACTATCGATAAATGATGACTTTCAATTTTAATTTATGTGGTATCAAAGAAATTTTATAATTTTCTCAACAAGTTAGAAATACAATATGAGTTGTTTTCTTAAAAAAAAAATTAAGAAAATAAGACGTTTACACTTATCTTTGTAGCAAATAAAAAATTAGTTGCCTTGTATGAATCAGTGCCTATACATAGTGATGTTAATATGGGTTTCAAACCCCATTTAATTAAATGGGTATGTTATACAAAATTCTGCCCATTTAGTCCCATTTATATAAAAATATTAAATGGGTTTAAATTGGGTAGTCCGATTAAACTCATTTAATATATGAGATTATCCATAAATTAATGGGTATGCAACGTTTAATTTTTTCTTTAGCATATTTTTTATTCAACGAAACCTCAAATCTGAAAGTCGTGAATGACACACAAATCGTCAACATCATCTTGATTATGAGCCTCAATGAATCTTGGTGAGTTTTAAAACAATAATTTTGTATTTCATCGGTTTTTTTTGTTGATGAATTGGTTGATGGGTTGTGTTAATTAAATGTGTTGATTAAGTAGATGTGTTCCTTTTTGTCTAAACCTAAAGTATAGTTGTAGATTCTCTGTTTTGATTCATCTAAGAGATTGAACATAGTTGAAATATATGGTTTTGCTACTGTTGTATTAGACTGCGGTTGTTATGAAATTATTTTGTCTCTAATTACTTCATGTTCATACTGATTATTCCAGTAAAAAAATATATTTATTTTATATGGGTCTAAATGGGTTTAGACATATTTAAATAGGCAGAATTAAATGGGGTTTAAACTTAAATAGATTTATATGGGTTTAAAGTTAAATATGATAAATATAAATGGTTTGGGTTTAAATGGGGTAGGTTTGCCCATATTAACATTACATATACATATTGTGTAGGTTTAATTAAAATTTGGAAGCTAAGATTTAAGCGGATCAATGGAATAAAAGAAAAAGAAGAAAAACAAGTTGATTTTTAATGAAGACTATGTGACATATAAAGGTTTACATCTATTAGAGTTTCTCAAAAACGTTTTGACAATGTGTGTTTAAATCTCAAATTACCCAAACATCACATAAAAGTGGACATAGATAAATGAATACCTTGCATTATGAAATCGAAAGAATTCATGTGAGAATGAATATCATTTTTTAAAATTATAGGATATCAATCACAAAAGATAAACCAACTTGGTAAAAACAAAAGTGAAATATTTGGTGGCTACGATTAAAACTACTGACAAAAACAAATTGTATTTCTTCAAAATTATTTATGACATTGATAGAATAAATAGTTCACATCCTAAAAGATGGAA
This sequence comes from Camelina sativa, assembly GCF_030686135.1. NCBI lineage: Eukaryota > Viridiplantae > Streptophyta > Magnoliopsida > Brassicales > Brassicaceae > Camelina > Camelina sativa. The sequence continues at coordinate 18,926,566 of NC_141884.1, read as the reverse complement.
TGCACCTAATATATCACAAAAAAAAATTGAATCCAAGTATTTGAAAAACTAATGACCTCTTTTGGTTTCCAATCTTCACCAAAATGTGCAAGGTATGAACATAAGACAAATCTATTAAAAAAAACTTTAGAATCCAACAAAGCATCAAATCGTCTTGAATTTTGTTTGCAGATTAAAAAAAACTAGGATATATCCCGTGCTTAAAGCACGGGTCAACATTTTTTAAAAAATTATAATATAATAATAAAATTATTGTTTTATTTTTTTCTTAAAGTTATTTTGTTTGAGATAATATTTATTTTAAGTTGTTATGTAAATCTATTAGTATATTTGAATAATAATTATTTTAGAATATTATAGTATTTTATTTTTGACGTATTATTACAGTTTTATATTGTTTGTTTGTTGTATTTGCATCATTATTTTATGAAATATAAAATAGTAATTTTAATATTATAATTGTGAGCAAATAAAAATTATTAATTTAACATTTATATAAATTTAGTTTTACCAACCTGCCAATGTGGAAATTAAAACACACATTTTCATACAATAAATAATATATCTTCGTTTTAGAAAATTCAAATCACAACATATGCAGAAAAAAATATGCATTTTAAATTATAAGTATTATATGAAAATTCTAAACAATTTGTAAATAAAATAAAATAAAGATGATAGGAGAATCAAAATTTGAAAACTTAACAAAATCTTCGAATTTAGTTATTAAAAATAATTGTATTGTAAACTTGGATATAAAATCTTAGTTTTTAAGATTCTGATTGGTTTATATATTTTAAAAAAAAAATAATTAGTAATTTCGTCCATAATTTATTAGAGAGAGAAAATATTTTTTTTTAGAATTTTTTAGATTTTTTAATATTTGATTTGTGAGTGTTTTTTATTTTTAATTAATTAGATTTATTTAAATTAGTTAATTAAGCTTAATTATTTTTTTCTAATGGTAATTGAATGTAATTTTTTACACATTTTAGGGTTAGTTTCATATTTGTACTTCTCAATTAATATAGTAAGATAAACCAATAAATATTTATCATTGTCAAGATAGTTTTGATTTAAAATATTGAATATTTCTAAAATCCAATTCCACAATCATGAGTAAAAAAAATTAGGGTTAGGAGTCAAACTACATCTAATATTGCAAGCGTTAACTCAATACTTACAAATCTACAACACTAATTTAGTATTCTATCAACTAAATTATCGATTACTAGTATATTGATAATCCTTAAGATAATTTTGATTTGATACTAAAACAAGAAACAAGAATTTACAAATCACAATATATTTTGACGATATACTACATAATCACCACAAGTAGATTCAACATCCACATTTGAAGTGTTCAAAATCAATTAAATTCACAACAATTTGATATTGAACAAAAACCTTCATTAATATAGATTTCTCTTAGTTCTAATATACAAGTATTAATCTTGTTAATATTCTCAAGTTCATGCCCAAAAATATTTGTTCCCTAGAGTTCTTATTTATATACATGCATTATGTCGATTATAATTAAGAGAACTTCTTCAAATTACCACACTTCAAGTTTTTATTTCTAAAAAACCTACAAAAATTTATTTATTAAAATACCACTATCACTTCTTCTAATTTTTTTGAGCCACCGTGAATGTGTCACCGAACTGGTAGCTTGTGTAGTACGAGTTTCAATGTGATCTCTTAATGAAAGCACCAATCGGTAGGCTCAAATGTAGCCTACTAAATTAAAAAAAGAAGATATGAAATAATTTTTTTATTTAGATTGATAACTCTATAAAAAAATATTATTTAGATTGATTATTTTATATTTAGGATATAGTTTTTTAAAAAGTAGAGTTTTAGTATTAAGGATTTAGGCTTTTGTTTTGAATGTTGAAAAGTTTAGTTTTATTTTGGTTTGTTTTAAAAAAAAAATTTAAAAAATAAAAATTAATAATTATATTTGTGAAAGAAAGATATCGGTAAGAATTACCGTATAATTAATCATCATACTTTTTTTTTTTTTTTGAACAAAATTAATCATCATACAATATGGGTTGTATGACGAAAAAAAAACACAAGTTAATTTGTCCCATTTGTCTTTCAGTATACTCTCTCTCCCCTTCCTCCTAACCATATAATCCGCTATTGATTTATGACATCACCAGACGATTAAAATGTCAGACATAAATTAAAACACAAAACAAAAGAAGTAAAAAGTTGAAATGTTAATATCTTAAAATCTTATGTTAGATCAGATTTTATTATCAACCCAAAAAAAAAAAAAAGTTAGATTTATTTCACATTCACTGTTACTTACTTCTTCCATAGAACTTCTCATCACTCTCTCTCTCTCAGACACAACTGTACTCTCTCTGGCTGATTTGGAAGAAAACCCTAATTCCCAATTTTTATTTTTTTGTCGTTTTACTTCTTTCACTTGTCTTCTCCGGCGAGGAGAAGTTTTTTTGGTTTGTAGATCTAACAAAAAAGTTTTCATCTTTCACTATGCAATACTGAGAAAAAAAACCACTAGGAACAATGTCAAGCTCCGACCCGAAACCCGGAACCAAACCGGGTCAATGGCCACCAGCTCCAGAATCAGCCGCAATGCCACCGTCTTCTTGGGCTAAAAAAACCGGATTTCGTCCCAAATTCTCCGGCGAGACTACCGCCGCCACTGATTCTGGTCAGCTCTCATTACCGGTTAGAGCTAGACAACAAGAGACCCAACCGGATCTTGAAGCTGGTCAAGCCAGGCTACGTCCTCCTCCTGTCTCCGCCGTAACTAACGGTGAGACTGATAAAGATAAGAAAGAGAAGCCACCACCACCACCACCAACAACAACAACAACAATACCGCCACCACAACCACCTCCTGGTTCTGTTCCTCCGGTTAAGGATCAGCCGGTTAAGAGAAGGAGAGATTCCGATGGGGTTGTTGCAAGATCAAATGGACCTGATGGAGCTAATGGGTCATCAGGTGACCCGGTTAGAAGACCGGCTCGTATTGAAGAGACAGTTGAGGTTTTGCCTCAGAGTATGGATGATGATTTAGTGGCTAGAAACTTGCATATGAAGTATGGTCTTAGAGATACTCCTGGACTTGGTGAGATTTTAACTACTTGTTAATTGCTATTTGATTCTCTTGATTGTGACTTATATAATTTGGTAATTAATATATATTTATTTAGGTAGATTCCTTTTATGTATATCTTAATTCAACTGTTTGATGTCAGATAGTGACTCAAGTTTTTGTGGATCTTTTAAAGTTTCTTACTTTAATTGCTATTTTTTTTTATATTGGGTGTGGCTAATGATGATTGTGTGTGTGTTTTTTTTGTGTTTTAGTTCCAATTGGGTTCTATGGTTTGCAGCATTACCTTTCAATGCTAGGCTCATTGATTCTGGTTCCACTGGTTATTGTTCCTGCAATGGGAGGTTCACACGTAAGTTTGATTCTTTTGGACCCTCCTTCACTTTGATCAATGTGGATCTCATTTCATTTCATCTTTTTGAACCATCTGTTTTTGGGGTTATAGGAGGACATTGCAAATGTTGTTTCGACTGTACTTTTTGTCTGTGGTATCACTACATTGTTGCATACTTCATTTGGGTCGAGGCTTCCTTTGATTCAAGGTCCTTCCTTTGTTTTTCTGGCTCCGGCTCTCGCCATTATTAACTCCCCAGAGTTTCAAGGTTTGAATGGAAATAACGTAAGTTGGAAAACCAAAAACCTCTTTTGCTATTTATCTCTAAATGAATATGCCAATCATTTGGTTCCTTTAAGGATACTGTTTTACCATCTGCATGTAACTGTTATTCAGATTGTGGCCTCATACTGTTTTAGTGAAATCATACACTGCCCTTTAATTTTCACAATTTGTTTGGGTTTCTAGTGTAAAAATCATTCAAATAGACCGGCAGAGCTTTCCCCTCAATTTTAATGGCGTAGTTTACTTAGCCAGGAATAATGATTCTGCATGAGGAAAAATCCTGCACTAGGCACGAGTCCATGGAAAAGAAAGTTTCCTACTTTATGCTAATATGTTTATGCGTTTGTCTATAGCATTGATGTACTCAATGCATGTGATGGTTTGTGAATTAGTTCTGGCTTGTGTCTTTTCTTTAGTGAGAATTAGATTGTCTTGTACAAAGAATGTGACATCAAGTATTGTTTGTTGGTTAAATACGGTAGAACTTCAAGCATATCATGAGAGAGCTGCAAGGTGCAATCATAATTGGTTCAGCTTTTCAAGCAGTGCTTGGATACAGTGGCCTAATGTCCCTGATTTTGAGGTACACATCTCTTCATTTGTCCAAAGCTGACACCTTCCAAATATAAATCAAGCATTAGTTATTATTTCCAATTTGGTGTTTCGTCTACGCATGGTCGTTGTGGCTTTTTCTGGTGCTGTATTTACTTGCATTCATAATGTTTTGACTATCTATATAGGTTGGTCAATCCAGTAGTTGTTGCTCCAACGATTGCTGCCGTTGGACTCTCGTTTTACAGTTATGGTTTTCCGCTTGTTGGTAAATGTCTTGAGATCGGTGTAGTGCAGATCCTACTTGTGATCATCTTTGCCCTTGTAAGTTTAGTGAAGTTTACTTTTAACCGTCCTCTTGGCAAATAAGAATCTTTAGATGCTAGTTTCAAATTTTGCTTTACTTCGTGAAGTTATGTTAAACTTATCATATCACACCAGGTTTCATGTAACACAATTTGATATTTTACAAATTTTGCTGCAGTACCTCCGGAAAATTTCTGTTTTAAGCCATCGTATTTTCCTTATTTATGCGGTAAGTAAACTCATGTCTGCTTTTTCCTTGTCTCTTTCGATAGATAGAAAGAGGAAGTACTCTATTTATCTTTACTGCAATTGAATCAACTTAATTAGTGTGGTAATCATCTGGCACTTCCCACTCATCAAGTCTACATGTGATTTTGACTTACTCTCTTAGCTTCATACTGACAGGTTCCACTGAGTCTTGCAATTACTTGGGCAGCTGCATTCCTTTTAACCGAAACAGGAGCTTACACTTACAAAGGTTGTGACCCGAACGTTCCCGTCTCAAATGTTGTATCAAGCCACTGCAGAAAATACATGACCAAAATGAAGTACTGTCGGGTTGATACTTCTCATGCACTGAGTTCCGCCCCTTGGTTTAGGTTTCCTTACCCCTTGCAATGGGGTGTTCCAATATTCAGCTGGAAAATGGCTTTTGTTATGTGTGTGGTCTCCATAATTGCTTCAGTAGATTCGGTTAGTGCTTCCTATCAACTTAAATTCATCAATCAAATCTATGTTTTGAAGTCCAAATATTGCATTCTTCCTAATCAGTTTATGATACAGTATATGCATATAAGGTAATCTTTTATTTTACGGGGCAGGTTGGTTCGTACCATGCTTCGTCCCTATTAGTAGCATCGAGGCCTCCAACTCGTGGTGTTGTGAGTCGGGCAATCGGTCTTGAAGGTTTCACAAGTGTCTTAGCCGGTCTTTGGGGTACTGGTACTGGTTCAACCACTCTCACTGAAAACGTTCACACAATCGCTGTTACGAAAATGGGAAGCCGCAGAGTCGTTGAATTAGGCGCATGTGTTTTAGTTATATTTTCCCTTGTTGGTAAGTAAGTGGCACTGCTTATTTATCTTTGAAGTTTCAAAATTTCTATTTTATCAATATGACCTCTTTAGCAAATACAACATCAATAAATGGATCTGAAAGTTAGCTCAACTGTTCAACAGTACCCATTTTTCACTCACTTTGACTAAAAGAGTTTTTGATATCCTCAGGTAAGGTTGGAGGGTTTCTGGCATCAATTCCGCAAGTCATGGTTGCTTCTCTTCTTTGCTTTATGTGGGCGATGTTTACGGCATTGGGCCTTTCAAACTTACGTTATAGTGAAGCTGGAAGCTCGCGGAATATTATAATTGTTGGGTTAGCGTTGTTCTTTTCTCTCTCTGTCCCAGCTTACTTCCAGCAGTACGGAATATCTCCAAACTCGAACCTCTCTGTTCCAAGTTATTACCAACCTTACATTGTCTCGTCTCATGGACCCTTCAAAAGCCAATATAGAGGGGTACGTTACTCTGTGCCCTCACTTTCACCTTCACTTTGACAGGACCTTCATTGTTCATATTTTCTTGTGTATATTTGGTTGTAGTTGAACTATGTGATGAACACGCTCTTATCAATGAACATGGTGGTTGCGTTCATCATAGCTGTGATTTTGGACAACACGGTGCCAGGGAGCAAGCAAGAACGTGGAGTTTACGTATGGTCGGATAGCGAGACTGCAACGAGAGAACCAGCTCTTGCTAAAGACTATGAGCTGCCGTTTAGGGTGGGCAGGTTTTTCAGATGGGTCAAATGGGTGGGCATTTAAGAAAAACAACACACTGGTAAATATGTCAAATGAGAGATCCCTCTCTTTTTTCTTTTATTATTTCGCCGTCTTTCTCTGTTATTTTGATTAGTCAGTCTCTCAATTTTTATAACACGGTGAAGCGTTTTCTTGGGTCGCAAGTTTGTCTATTGGAGAGTTTTTTTTTTTTTTGGTTGAAACAGAGAATATGGAAGTGATGATGATGATGTTGTTGTAAGTTATATAAATTATATTGATCAATGCTTTTGTAACTAGAGAGTCATTCTTTTAATTTCTCAGTATAGTTTTCCTTGTTAGGGTAAAACTTATGCTGAGTTTAAAGATTCGTTTTAAAGGAAGCCTGAGAGATAGGCTAAGGAGAATTTGGTGGGGGGGGGAGTTACGTATATGGGATTGGTTTGGACTTTGGAGAGTGTTGGTTACAACTTACAAACGGAAATGGTATAATAAGAATATCCCAATTATTGGAAGAGAGTTTGGTACCTAAAAATACTAGAAAACAAAAGTAGATGGATGAGATCTAACCTTTCCGTTACTATTTTTATATGTAGCATAAATATGTAATACAAATAAATTGGAGTGATAATACAATTTGAGTTGAATAATAATGTTTTATCGTATATGCTTCATGCACGTACTTTCTTTTTATCGTCTTAACACTTTTATACCGTTTACAAAAGTTCGGATAAAATTTATATTTACAAACCATCAGACATTTTTTCACAAACTTCAGTAATCTTTAGTTTTATAAATTTCGTTCCCAAAAATACTCTGATTTTTTTCATATATAAATTGAAAAAGCTATGAAATCGTTTGGGCATATCCTATTTGGCCCACCATTACTTTATTATACATAACCAAAAAAAAACAACAAACTCAAATAAAAAGCATATGGTGGTGGTGGTGGTAGGTGAAGTATGGTGAGAGGCACAAGAGCACTCCACGCTCTTCCTCTCTTCTCCTATAACACTCTCTGCTCCCACACTTCCTCTTCTTCCTTATTTCTTCTTTAACAATTCTCACATTTTCATTTTTCATAACCAAAAAAAACTCATAACAATGAGAACTCTCATACCTTCTTCCCATACTCCGGCGACGGTAACAACAACACCAACTTGGAGACGACGGCACTTCATACATTGCGCTAAGAGATCTGACTCTTTCGCCATTGGTTCAAGCAGCTCCGATTGGCAAAGCTCCTTCGCTATTCTCTCCAGCAAAGTCAATTCTCAACAACAATCCGAATCCCTAATCCCCGCCGTCAACGGTTACAACAACCACGACTCCAATTTGAATCTAGTTCCATTCGATAACAACAGCAACAACAACAACAACAAATCGATTCAATCGAAGACGAAGCCTCTTAGTATTACAGATCTATCCCCAGCTCCGATGCACGGATCTAATCTCAGAGTCGCTTATCAAGGTGTTCCCGGTGCTTACTCCGAAGCCGCCGCTGGTAAAGCTTACCCTAACTGTCAAGCCATCCCTTGCGATCAATTCGAAGTCGCCTTTCAAGCCGTTGAGCTTTGGATCGCCGATCGCGCCGTTTTACCTGTCGAAAACTCCCTCGGCGGTTCCATTCATCGCAACTACGATCTTCTCCTCCGTCACCGTCTTCATATCGTCGGCGAAGTTCAGTTCCCCGTTCATCACTGTCTCTTGGCTCTTCCCGGTGTACGGAAAGAGTTCCTCACTCGTGTTATCTCTCATCCTCAAGGACTAGCTCAGTGCGAACACACGCTGACCGAACTCGGTCTCAACGTCGCGCGCGAAGCCGTCGATGATACCGCCGGCGCCGCGGAGTTTATCGCCGCGAACAACGTACGTGACACGGCCGCGATCGCCAGCGCACGCGCGGCGGAGATCTACGGGTTGGAGATTTTGGAAGACGGGATCCAAGACGACGCGAGTAACGTCACGCGCTTTGTGATGCTTGCGCGTGAGCCGATCATACCGAGAACTGATCGGCCGTTTAAGACGAGTATAGTGTTCGCGCACGAGAAAGGCACGTGCGTTTTGTTTAAGGTTCTCTCGGCCTTTGCGTTTAGGAACATTAGTTTGACCAAGATTGAGTCTAGGCCCAACCATAATGTTCCGATTAGGCTAGTCGACGAGGCCAACGTTGGCACGGCTAAGCATTTCGAGTACATGTTTTATATCGATTTCGAGGCTTCCATGGCCGAGGCGCGTGCTCAGAATGCTCTTGCTGAGGTTCAGGAGTTTACATCCTTCTTACGTGTTTTAGGGAGTTATCCCATGGATATGACTTCTTGGTCACCATCGTCTTCGTCGTCATCAACATTTTCATTGTGACACACTAAGATCAAAACCAAAGTGATGATTTCAATTGGGAATGTAAATTTGAAGATCAAAATTATAAACTTGTTTTGAAGAAAAATAAATTATCTATCGTATTATTATTATACTCATGAGTTTCGTTTAATCGTATTATTTTAAAATTAAAAGTTTTGAGCTGATCTGTCGTTCTCTGTAAAAATCTACCACAACTTAGAGAGTATTAGTGGGGATACTCTCTAAGTTGACGGCTTGTTGGAGTACTTATTGGATCACACTCAAGAGTCGCTCCATCGCAATTTCAAGATCTTTTGTTTATAGATAGCTGTCTCCCGCTTCAACCCACCCATAGCTTCAAACATTCATCTTTACCACCGGAAACTACTCTCTCACCATCAGGACTCCAATCCACTGCAAAAACCTATCCACACATGAAAAAAAACAAACATTTAAGCGATTGCCATTTTCAAGCAGGCCAGAAACATTAATAAAGCTTTCAAAGTGTTAGTTTAATAATACCTCATCCGCATGACCAGGAAGATCTTGCTTTAACTTTCTCTGTCCAATATCCCAAACCTGTGCAAGTGAGAGAGGTTTAGAATCTGAGGAGTGACTTACCTCCATATATTTTGTTGTGTATGAGATTTAGGACAAAAAAAAACAAGATTACCTTAAGGGTAGAGTCACTGCTACCACTCAAAAGCATCCTACTGTCCGGAGACCAACTGCATGCGGTTACAAAGCTAATTAATTAATAACTAGTGGGAAACATGGAAAAGGGAACCAATGTTCTTAAGGAATCTACCAAACCTGATCTGATAAACACGACGAACATGGCCTCTAAAAGTTGTAATATACTCGCCCGTGCTACCATCCCATATCTTGACAGATTTATCAAAAGACGCACTTGCAATCCACTGGCCATCAGGTGAGAAACACACATGGTTTACAACCTGCTGATGACCGTGCATATGCTTTTTAGGTTTGTCGCTAACAGACTGTTCCCAAAGAATCATTTTCATGTCATCAGAACCTGACACTAATCTTTCACCGGACTTTCCTTTTGCTTGGTCGTATCTTTTAAGCGCAGCCTAAATAAAGCAAGCAAACGAGAGATCAAAAACAGGGTACGTTGATGTACAAAAAAGTAAAGGAATGAGGGATAGGGATCTCTCAGTACCTTTCTAACTTCTTCAGGTGAAGAATATTGTTTTCCAGTGTGGTCAAAAGCTCCTGTTCGGAGAACATAGTCTGTGCTCAATGCAAGGGAGTTCACCCAATGTCCATGCCCCTGAAGTAACAACAGATTCAAAAATAGGCTGCTCAAAAGATATACAAGGAGAATCTCTTCACAAGGGACATGTGAATGCAGAACTTGGAGCTTTTACCTCCAATTTTGCTGTCAAACATTGAGCCCCATCCGGAGTAACTTGCCACATCTTTATTGTACAATCTTGAGAACTGCCAAACACAAGACAGATCATAATTTGAATAGCAAGCAACAAGTGATACAAGTAGTAGTGACATGATCTACAACATAAAAGAGGATGATCAAAGCATTACAAGTCTAGAAAAACTTAGAAACATACCTTGTGGTATTTGACACAAGTCACACCACGTGAATGTCCACTGAGACACGTTAGGGTTTTCCTAAGTGTAATGTCCCATATCCTTGCATCCCCATCTTTGCTACAAGTTACAAACCGACGGCATGGGTATTTAAGGTGAACTGGTTCCCACGAGATACTAGTAATCCATTTCTTGTGACCCTGGGAGTGTTTATCGATCAGTATCACTCACAAGGAGCTCGCACAGCATAACCAAAAAAAAAAAAGACAAATCAAGAAGAAGTTACTGTAAGGGGGCTGCCATTTAGCTGTCCGGTTTCCGGTATCCAACAACAGACATCACCATCTAAACCACCACTAACAAGGTGCTTACAATCTGGAGACCATGCGACGGCCAGAACCCAGTTCCTGTGCCCTGAGAAATTAATAAACGCATATCAGAAAAAACAGGGTGAGGATTATTATTAGAGGGGAGAAACAAAAACCTAGAGAGCAAAAGAGATTAGTACCTCTGCATGTAAACAATGGAGTTTGAGTGTTGAGATCCCACAGCCTGACAGTAGTATCACCTGAGCCACTTGCTAACTGCTTACCGTCCGGACTAAATGAAACACACAGAACAGAGCCCTCATGACCTAATAAATAATTTTTTAAAGACAAATTAGTCAGGTATCTATGAAACTACCATTAGTCAGTCTGGTAGTTGAAACGGCAGAGAGGAAGGAAAATTTTGACATACCGGCAATGGTAGCAGAAACATGGTTAACAGGGCGAGTTCGGAAAACAGCTTGTTGTCGATACACTATCGTCAATATATTCTCCACGGACACTGAATGCACACAACTTTTCCCAGAGCGTCATCAATAATATGATACGTACCACTATCATAGCGCGCAAAAAGGAAAAAGAAAAAGAAAAAAACCTTGTTCTCTCTCAAAATATGTTCCGAGGGGCACAACAAGTTCCTTGTCTGATACATAGAAAGCGTAGGGCAAGTTCTCCTCCTGAAAATTCCATGTAGGTTACTCTGTACTCAAAAACTCAGAAAAATCACTCCTATATATATCCTTCAAACCAAGGACAGAAAAAATCTTACATTGTTGAGAAATCTATTGGTTAGATGGGTAAGCTGCAAAGGCCCTGTTTGGAGAGGGACATAGATAGGCTCACCTAAAGTAATTCCTTCAGGATCCATTAACCGACATATCACCATCTCCGCCATCTCTGGTAGCGCCGGCGTCGACTAAAGGTGGAGGCAAAATGCGGGAACAACGTATTTTCATACCCTAAACCCTAAATAATGGTTTTGTCTTATAAAAAGTCTCTGCACCAACAAAATTTTGACAAGTCAGCAGAGACTTTTTATAAGACAAAAGATATTTAGAAAAAAATAATTTTAAAACTAATTGTAAAACAAAAGAGAGATTATGGCAAAAAGAAAAATAAAAAATCGATATTAAATAATTAAATATTTTTTTAAAAAAGTTAAACCAGCCAACGCGAGAACAAATGATTTTTAAAAATAATTGTAAACAAAAAAAGGATCGTTGTAAAAGAGTGGAAAAATATTACAAATAAAAATTTACTTTACTATATTAAAAAAAAAAGAAAAGAAATTTTTTTGGAAATAAAGGTTAAATATTTATTTAGACAATGAATCTTTGAGAGATTTTAAGTGGTGTTCAGATTATAGATTTTAGATTTTATAATTGTTTACAATTTTTTAGGCCTTGAATGGCAAGCAGATTCTACAATAGTTTTTGGATTTTGTTTTTCAAAAACAAATTTTTGCTCCATTCAAGATTTTACACTAAATAGATTCCCTAAAAAATAGGAAAACTAGTTTTTAGCTTTTATTTACAAATATTAACAAAAACTAGAATCCACATAATTGGAGATTTTAGGGAAACTTACGATTCTTTTTTATTTTTTTATGTTTCCTTATTGTTGGGGTTAGAAACAACAATTAGAAGAATAAGTTTGTAAAATGAGATCTGGGCAGACTTTCGGTACAAATCGACTTAGAACTATGAAAAACAACGAACTGGACTTTTTTATTCACTTTCTCTATTGATTCGCTCTGAGCTTGATTACATGTGTTGTGTCCTTCACATTCATCTGCTATTTAAACTAAAATTCCTCGAAACCCTTCCTGAACGTCTCGCTGCAATCTCGGCTCCCCAATCCCGATTTCTTCTCCAGGTTGACTTCATCCTCCTGCTCGGGTTTTCCTCCATGGGCCCTTACTGGGCCTCTTTTCCTGGCCTGCGCGTACGCCCTAATGGGCTTATTTGGTGGGCCTTATGATCGTCGAAACCCAACACCAACACTTATGTAAATATTTTTTAAAATAACCAAAAATAACTTTATTACAAAACTAAAATCTCAAAAATCAAAAACCAAAAACTAAAAACCAAAAACTATAATCTAAAAACCATTTAAAAACTCTCTTCCTTAGTGGATTTTGGATTATAGTTTTTGGTTTTTGAATTTTAGATTTTAGTTTATATTTTTTAGTTTTTACTTTGGTATTTAATATTTTTAAAAATCAATAAAACACAAACTCTTCAGTTCTACTTCGTGCATGTACGACCTCTGATATAACGTTTTATAACATTTCTTTACAAAGCATATATCACCCGTTAATGTGAACTTCGATAATACTTATTAGAACCAAAAAAAATATGGAAATCAAGCTTGAGTTGCTATCATCCGGGGGAGGCAACATCCCAAAGAAACAGCCAAACAAATAAAATAAAATTACACATTTTTCTGCTTAAAAATAAAATAAAAGATGACATTGTCCCGTAGCATAGCATCATTATTCATATGCAAATTGGTGCGGAATCGTGGAAGGGTATCTATCAGATTTGTGCAGATAGCCACGTTTTTTATTATCATGTATTCACGAAATATCCTTCCTATTATTATCTTAGAACAGAACATTCACTCAAGTTTTATTTTAAATTTTGTTCCATCTATATAATTTTCTTCTATCAAGATAAAAAAAATAGAAAACAATGGTCTGTCACGGCTTTGCAATCCCTATATTAGTAAAAGAGAAGTACAACTTGTATTTCACCCGAAAATGCCCCTACGCCCACCATAAGCAAACAACTGCACGGAGGGTAAATATGACAATATAACTAATTGGGTCGGGTTTAATTTCTTGCGTAACCCGAAATTCACGACTCGGGTATTTAGAAAACAATTGGAGGGGTTTGTAATGGGTTTTCAATATAAAAGGGCTGTGCACATTTAAAAAAAAATTTGTAGGTTTTAAATGGGTTCTCGATATATAAGGAATGTGCAGATTTTAATGGGCTAAAACATTATTGTATTCCGGTTGTTTACAATAATGTTTACGAAACCCGAAATTTACCTCCCTATCACGTCAACTTAGCCGAAGATTACGCTGCTCAATCTCATCAGATAATTTGAAAGATATCAATCTCCTAACAAAATTTCTTACCTTACCTTGTTGGATTTTTTTATTAAAATCGATCCTTAACTGAATTATTCTGAAAATATTTACATACCTTAATTTGCAGAATATACCCAAACTTATACAACCAAATTATACCTAATTCGTGATACGTGAAGCCCTCCTATAAATACAATGTTAGTAATCAAAGGTTCAATAATCAAAGCTTTACCCACTCTATTTTTTTTTTTCTTTTTGCTTTGACATCATTTTATTTGGTTTTAAAACTGGCTAACAATATTATGGATGGATTCTTAAGCGAGTAATCAAAATGTCTAGAAAGCTTATAAAATGGTTGATATATGTTCGTTTCTCATAATTAAAACTACCTTCGATGCTTTGTTTTTTATATTAGTTTTTTTTTGGTTCACGGGTGTTAAATAAGAGTTAGGATTGCAAGTTATAAAGTATCTCAAATGTTTTGAACTCATAATTGAATATATATATGAGATTGCAAAGATACTAGCCATGAGTTTTTAGTTTTTATATTCAATTATGCGTTTATTTGTGACATTCAGTGACTTCTAAATAGTGTTCTTTAGTTGATATACTATTTTGTATAATATATTGATCTACTATTTTTCTGAATCTATTTGTAGCCTTCTTGATGCAGAAGCTGTTAGTGCAGTGGCTAAATATGTACTCAAGAATGTTGCATAGGGATGCTTCTAATTTCTAAACCTCGAACATTAAAGGTTCGATATTGACTTGAAAATTTATTTTTATTTGTTTTGTTGGATAGTTTCTTTGGTATGATTCTAATTTTGTGGTTCATTTTTGAATATAAAAAAGTTTGAAGGGTTTCGTGTGTCGGCTTAGTATCAGATATGGTTAATGCTTCACACCATAATACTTGCTCTACTTAACTTTTTGTGTATGTTATTTTATAATGTTCAATAAAATGGTTAGTGAACTTTATGATCTTTGGGTTTTTTTTATCTGAAGATTATAGATTGGTGTTAATTGTTTTTTAGATTAACTAACAATTCTTAAATTCAATGTGAGAATAAAATAGTATATTTTGGATTCTCTTCTTGCAGATAGAGTTATTATGGGTTTGGTGGTTCTGTTCCACAAAAGTGCATCATATGTTAAACTGCAAACTATGGACAAGAAAATTAACATGGAAAACATTTGTTGAATTCCAAACTATGGACAAGGAAATTAACATGGAAAAGAATTGAGAAAGTTTCAATAAAACACTATAATAGAAGAGAAGCAGATATATTAAAAAAAATAAAAATCTAATCATAATTTAGAGATTTATTTTAACAAAATTTAAATATTCAAACAAGGAATACATCATGTAAACATATATATATATATATATATATATATAGGATGAACCTCTACGCCATACTGAAAAATGTAGCATTCATTATTTTCCAAATAAAATTTTAACACAAAACTATTTTTAATTAAAACTAATATTTTTATGTTACACAAGGAATTACACAATGTATAAACAGTTACAAATAATATTTCTTTAATTACATAATTTCATTTTGGCAACTTAATTGATCGTTACTTGATATTCATCATTTAGAAAAAAATCCCCAAACTTAGTTACTTACACAATATTTTCATGTTCTTATTTTAAAACATTAATAATACCATTTACTTTTAATTTCTATTTTTACATTTTATTTGAATTCATGATAATATTAAAATTTTCTCTTTTTTATTATTTATTTTATTGTATCAAAGCTTATTCTATTACCATTTACTTTTTTTTTCCTTCTATTGTTTTATCCAAACTTAATGTAAAAATATATAGGCCATGTTCTTTTATCGAGTCATTGCGACAGTGTTGAGCGACTGAAAATCATTCTCTCTCCTTCTAACTATTTTCCTGTAATATCTCTGATAGTAAATCTAACGACTCTATTGAGATATTTTTTTAGAGAAATCAGCGACACGAAAATCGCTAAAAAAATCAGCAACAGATTAAATGGTCTCTAAAGCTTTGGCGACTGTTTTATTACAACACCAGCGACCATTATATGTGAAAGTGGTGTAAAAATCATGTTATTTTTTTATACGTTCAAATGAATCACAACAATTGGTAAAAGAGTAGAGCCGTAATCCACCGGCTGCACTACTATACTCAAATAAGAATTTTTACATATTCCAATCCGTTATGGGTCGCATGTATCCTTGAATATTCCCCCGCGCTGTAGCGTGGATCCGATCCTATTTTGTATAGTTAATTTATATTGCACAAAACAAGTAGATAAGATAATATAAATTAGGCCACGTGAAGAAGCATCATCAAATTGATTTTTAAAAAAACCTCGTTAACATACATACCAGAAAACACACCAATATTAGGTCCACTCCTATTTTTATTAGTTTAAAATTAGTTATTTCGTTAAACCTCACATATAAGTTGGTTTAGCCCATGAGGTTCACTCACTTACGTAATGTTATGTCCAACATAAAATAACTAATCCTTTTCTTTTTTGCTTTGTTATGCCCTGATAAGTCAAGTTTAGTTGCAATTGTTAATGTACTGTATTATCTTCATCGTTTGATTTACTAATCATTTAAAGAGAATTGTCCCAAACGATGTCACTACAATGCAATTATTGAGGGGACTAATCCACGAAGCAAGTTGAGTGGGGAGGATGAGATTGGTCACATCTCCGGCATCTTTCAGTTATGTCGGCGTTTGGGCCCATCTTTACTTTCTGTTCCTGCCACGTGTATATTGTTTTTATTACAAGACAAGTCCCACTTATTTATGACTTAACCAAGTTGAAGCTGTAAATAATTGGGTGTAATATCCCTAATTCCCTAAGCTTTGTTCGTCTAACCTTCCTAATTTTCATCTCTAATCCAACAGTGCATAACAGCATAAAGGTAGGTTATGTAAACCAATATACTCAGACCCAGCTTACCATTGGATTACAATGTGATCTATTTTATAGTATTTTGTATTACATAATTTACATTCATGCACATGGTTACTTTAATTTCTATAAAATCAAAATTATTTTTAAAGAAATAAATAAAAATCGCTACGATTTCAATTTTAAAATTTTTTAAAACATGCTTTAAAAATTGATATATTATATATATTTATAATCATTTCAATTTTATAGTAATTAAATGGGTGTTATTGGATTCTAATTTATAAAGAATTTTGAAGACTAGAACAAAATCATCAAAAGTCAATAAGTGAAAGATTTTTAAAGATTACTAGAAAGTATTTTATAGTTTTGTTGATTAATTTTCTAAAATTTTATAAAGTAATACAAACAATCTCTGGATTTTGTGATACTTTCCACTACTTTATTTTGTAAAAAAGTATGTAAAATCATAAACCAATAACATAATAATTGAATTAATTAACAATCCTAAATTATTTTCTTTTAATTGAATAACACAAAACTTTTATTAACTTTATAAAAGTCTGAATCCAATAATCCAAATATATTAAGATTTTGAATATTTTTTTACAAATAATAAACTAATAACACTAAATATTAATAAAATTTAATAAAATTTTGATCGAATAACAATAAATTCTACATAACATTTACTATTTTTAAAACTCGATTAAAATTTCAAACCAATAACCACCCGTAAAGTAACCATGTGCGTGAATGTGAAAACATAGTCCAAATTGGTTTCTACGACAATATGGATAATACTATAATTTCATTCATAAATTCAAAAGCCACCGGTTGAACCTGGACTCAAAACCAAACTTACACACAATAATTGGATCTCCGGTTCACCTCCTATAGCCGGTTCCCCTTCACCTCACACACTCTGAGAAATTTCTTGGAAATTTCTCACCCTTTCATTATCTTCAAATCCACTATAAATACTTTATCTCCTTCAGTACTAATCTTTCTCACATTCCTCAATATTATACTTTTACCCACACCATCCTCCACTATATACATTTTTGCCACTCCTCAAACTTATGTAAGCTTCTTCCGGCGACCGTCGTCAACACGAGAGCCACCACCGCTTCTCCAAGCTTCCGACGGTTTTAAAAAGATCGTTAAAATTAAAAACATGAAGAACGGTAACAGGAAAGCAACGCCGGAAACAGAGAAGCCTCACCGGAGAAAACTATCGGATAAAGCGATGTCGTTTCACGGAAGAGGAACAACGCCGTTATCGAACCCGGGCGAGCTTCGGAGACCGAAGACGTTACCGGAGCTATTCTCAACCGGTGGTCAAAGCATCACGAGACCTGATACGTCTTCGTTCCCGCCGCGTCTGACGAAACTGTTACTAAACGTGACGGTTCAAGGGAGTTTAGGAGCTGTGCAGATTATCATCTCGCCGGAATCCACCGTGAGCGACTTAATCGACGCCGCGATTCGTCAGTATGTTAAAGAGGCTCGCCGGCCATTCTTACCGGAATCTGAACCGTCGCGGTTTGATCTTCATTACTCTCAGTTTAGTCTTGAGAGTATTGGAAGAGACGAGAAACTGATATCACTTGGTTCAAGAAACTTTTTCTTGTGTAGCCGGAAAAATAACGCCGGCGGTGGTGGTTCGTCGTCGGAATCTTGTTCGAAGGAAGTTGAGAAAGTGGCTAAAACTAGTTTCCATTGGCTCAAATTTATTGGCTTCTAGAAGTTTTTTAAACATTTTGGATCATCATTGCTTTTTTCCAAATTTGTTTCAACTTTTATTTATTTTTTTAGGAAGAAATATATTTTTATTTGGTAATCTGTATATATTTTTTTATATTGAAAAAATATGAATGATCATAATAAATTAGTGGTATATAAATGTAATTTTATTCAATTATATGCCAAGATGATTCAAGAAAGGTCTAAATACATTTTGACAAAATGAATACTTTTATTATATATGATAACTTTAGAAGGATGGATATAGCCACAAAGATGGGTAATTACAATCTAAATAGAAGATTGTTAACTTATTATATTGGCCCTGTTCTTTTCTTAAACGCTGCGACAGCGGCAGCGACGGAGTTAAACGACGTTCACGAAAAGTAGAAATGAATTAAACGACACCGGAGCTTAAAAATAATTGTTTCAGTTGAGTCGCGGAAGGCAGAAAATGAGTCACGGCGACACCATATGAGTCGCTGAAATTTGTAGCGACACTTCCGTCATCATCTCCGTTCCTTTTCTGCGACAGTTTTTCTCTCACTACTGTGTTTTCTTCTCTCTCCCAAAATTGTTTTTCTTCTATCTTGTCGCTGTCGCAGCGTTTGGTAAAAGAACAGTATCATTATCTGTTTATTGTTTGTAAGATACTTTGGTTTGCAGACCTCTAATAATAGAAGTTTGCTTTCATGTTTGTTTATGTAATAACGACTTTAGCCAACCTTATCCCTAAAGTCAGACATTTGTGAATTTCGACCAACGAAGAAACCAATTCAGTGCCGTGTTGCTCTTCTCTCTTATTTAATGGTTTAATCCTCTTTTGTTAAAGATAACTAGGCAAAATATCTTAATTTTTAAGGACTGATTTCCAAAATGAAGAATATAGATTGAAAAATTATGTAAATAAGGAGAGAATCATTTCTATGATTCTTCAAGATTTCACAAATATATTCTTCTAGTTTTAGATTATGTAATAAACAAAAAGATTATTTCTTAGAAAAGATATATCTAAACCCCATCATCAAATAAGGCCGATTCTAATTTGGCCCACTATGAATAAAGGCCCATTAACTTAGCCACCCAAAAGGAGTAAGTCTTTCCATTTTTATTTTTTTTGGTTTAAAATTGTCGTAAAACCCTACTGGTTAAAAAGGGGAGGTTTAAAGGAGTAAGAGCATCCATATAAATAGAGCCGCTCCATTGTTCTTTGTTTTTTTCAAACAAACTCTAAAACCCTAAATTTCATCTTCTCAAAGCAGCCACACACTTCTTCATCTTTCACTAGCTATGGAGTTTTGGGGTATTGCCTCTCTGCCTTTATAACTTCTATTGATTAATCAATTTTGTATTCCTTAACTTTGTTCTGTGAAAGAGCCCTTAAAAATATGGTTTTTATGTCTGTATTAGTCAATAAGCATTGTCATTGTATTCAAAACTGTATGAGGTTGTTTGCTAATATTAGTATTGGTTTTCAAAGCATCTGTCTTTATGAGTTTTTTTTTGTTTGAATTGGTACTTGATGAGTAATGGTTCAATTGTAGGAATTGAGGTTAAGCCAGAGAGGACTCTTATGGTGGAACCAGAAGATGGTTACTTAATCCATGTCTCCCAAGTATGTTATCAGTTTTTGTAATTCTTGCAAGTTTCTCCCTCTCTCCTGTGCAAACAAAACTGAACATGATTGATATTGATTGTGTGACTTGTTGTTGTTGTTGTTGTTACCATCTCTTAGATTACCATTGGTGACTTGAATAAGTTAGAAGAAGATGAGAATGTTCCCGTTTATGTGAAGCATGGTGAGGATAAGAATGCGTTTGTTATCGGAAACCTCTCAAAGAAGTGTCCTCAAGTTTCTCTTGATATCTTCTTTGGTCAAAAGTTTGTGATTTCTCACAGCTCTGAAAGCAGTGTCTTTCTTATTGGTTACAAGTCCCCTGATAATGACGAACAATATCCTTTGTGTTTCATTGTCTGTTTTTTAGTTGTGTCTTCAACAGTTTTTACCAATTAGTGATTCGAATTTATGTTCACAAAGCTTGTGTTTGTTTATCCTTGATTTGGCTTTTGCTCTGTCTTTTTTTTTCTGATGCTTCACGGATGAGGAGATTGATTCTGGTGAGTTTCTTATTCTTATGTTAGTATTTTGATTTGAATTGCTTATCAAAGCTTGAAGCTTATCTTTTTGTCTTTTTTATTGTGTGTAGATTCTGAGTTAGAGGAGTACATGGAACAACAATGTGGTTAGTTTACTTTACTAAGCTACTACTGTTTTGAGGTAGTTTGAGTTTACTCGTGACTCTATTTATAGAATCTTAACCTTTGACATTGTTATAAATAGGTGTTTTGCCTCCAAATGAAATGAATAATGAGATCAACCCTGAAGAGGATGAATCTGACTCAGGCGAAGAAGATGATGAATCCGGCTCAGATGAGGTATATTTTGCTTAAGGAGTTGTGTGTAGTAAGCAATGATTCAGTATGAAAAGCTAATCTTGATTGTTTTCTTTCCTGTTTGTTTGCTTAGATGGGTTCTGATGAGGATGAGGATGAGTCTGATGAAGAAGACGTAGAGGATGAAGCACCTTTAAAGGTTGAGCCTCCGAGTAAGAAGATTCCAAATGGTAAAGCAACGAACAACACAGTTGCATCAAAGAAGGCTAAAGCTGCGTTTCAGAACAAGTCATCAGGTAACTAAAAATCCAAAGTGAAGAGATATAGAGATCTAACTTTAATAAATATGAGATGAAATTGGATTAATGATTTTTTGTTTGAACCAATTTTTTGATGCAGGAGGAAAGAAGAAGTGCCCATTCCCATGTGGTTCTTCCTGCAAAAACTAGAGACTGTGTGCCAAGACACATTTTTTCATAGAAGTGTTTTGCTTTTTGATACAAAATTTTGATAGTTATTTCCCCTATTGGTGAATGGTTGAGTTACTTAATGAGGCTTTTGGGCTCTTGAAATTTTTTGGATTATTAATTGTTATGTTGTCTTTTGGGGTGTTAAAATGGTTTTAATGGTTATTCTTAAGTATAATTATTAACCACGGGTGAAGCGAATATTGGCCATAGTAGCATCAGCTTGATCCTTGATCTCAAATTGACTTCTCCTCATGTCACCCAAAATTTCCCATAAGTTCTCTACATATAAACATAAACACATCAATATTCACAACTCTACCAGGAAGAGAGAGATAAGATTCGAAAACTCGGAAGATAAATTTCAAACACTTGTTTTTATTCAGTACAGAATTCAAAAATTACAATAGGGAAATATTGAAGTACATTATTTAATTCACTCAATACATCACTATTATAGACAACAATGACATTAATATCACATATTATAGACAACAATGACATCACAAGTTGGACAAAGTGTTTGCAACTGCATTGCATTGTGAATGCAGCGTAAGTGGAACGCATGTCCACATACTGTGTCCGCCAATGGAACGTCAGTTTCAAAATCACCAAAGCAAATACTACACTCTGTTTCCTTATACTTCAAGATGAAATCTTCCAATGCCATGGGATTGAGCCCAAAATTAAACTGCAGTTCTTGTTGTTCTACATCACCAGAATCAACAACCACTTGGACTGACATGTCATCATCACCAAAAGTATATATATAATGTAAAAATAAGTTTTAAATGAATTAAGATAAAAATTTATATCCATTTTGCTAGGATTATTCATTTAAATTGTGGTATAAATATTTATCATAAAAAACAAGAGAATTCCAACAAAAATAAGTATTACTCAAATATTATGCAAAGCTTATGCAAATACTATACAAAAAGAGTGTTGTTACTATGCATTAAAAGCACAATTCGATTGGAAAGAAAGTGAAACTAATGAAAACTATTTAAATATAATAGAAAATATGTAATTATAATTTTTTGATCCAGATATGAAGAAGAAATATTGAATAGATCCAAAAACGAAAGTGAATGTTTCATTCAACTTTAAGGGTTTACTAGCTAGATGGTCACTTGTTGTTGTGCAAAAGTTGATAAAATTCATATGTGACATTTTCGTGATTGGTAGTAGTAATTTGTAGTGCTAAAATTGACAAATTCATCGTAAAATAAATAAAAAATAAGATTATGTAAAATAACATTAAATTCATCAGAAATCCAAATGAAAACCTCTATCAATTACTTTGAAAATAAGAAAATCAAAAGTTATTTACTATTCCAAATGTTGTGTCGTGTGGATCTTGTGATTCTTGTTGCTAAACTGGATGTGGATCTTGTGATTTCTGGAAGCTGGAAGATGATGAAGCAAGAAGATGTTTGTTTATTATGAGTTATGATTGTGATTTTTTTTTTTTTTAATGTTTCTTGTATTGTTGACTTGATGTATAGATCTGTAAGTTTCAAATTCTAAGTATTCGTAACTGTTTTTATGTTTCTTGCATTGTTGACTTGTTGTATAGATCTGTAAGTTTCAAAGTCTAAGTTTTCGTAACTATTCATCACCACACCACATAGTAAAACAAAATACTTAACTAAACACAAGCATTCATAAGAGTTGAAAATGTGAAAATAGCACAAAAGGAATGTATAAACATATAAATGCTACAAGCACAAGTTGTTTGATCTCAAATACTATGATTTGTTGCTAAGTCCATCCTACTCATATTAAGTTCTAAGAACCGGTTGTTTCGTGAGAAAATGACTAAGTTAAATGGATTTGGTTATCTTTGGGAAAGTTTGATCAAGTCTCACCTAGGTTCATAGTAGATTTCTTAACAACAAATCTGAATAGGCTCTAAGTATCCTAGATAAATTACATTCAAAAATATAAAATTTTATAAGGTGCATTTGCAATCCCTATGACCAACGTACATCCGCCTATGCCCGGATCAACTATACGGCTATACTTAATTGTATCTCGCTACTACTAACATTAACTTTGAAGAACCCTTTCTCAAAACTCTTGTAACTACCTTGAAATCCACTAAGCTTGACACAACCCACGTTAAGATTATATACTCTAAACTTGGTTTTTTTAAACTTATCTCAAGAATTGGTCACAGCTATTCACGTTCAACTTTTGTTTAACCACCTTCGTCTGTGAAGATCACTGAATTTTATTTTTAAGAAAAACAAAAGAAACTCTGCGTCTAAAGAAATGAAAACAGAGACGTTTACAAAAATTAAAAAAGTAATATTGCGTCTGCCGGGAGTCGAACCCGGGTCTATTGCTTGGAAGGCAATTATCCTAACCGTTGGACTACAGACGCTATCAATTTTAGTTTTCGTTTTTACAGTTTATATATATTTAATATCTGTTTAAAAGACACACCACGTATTTTATCAACCAAAAACTATGTGAATCATACGTAAAATCTAAGCGGGTGTATTGAAAGATGGATTTTGGAGGATTTTGGATTTGTTTTAAAATCACATGTTATTCAACTTGTGATTTTCAAATCACTTGCCAAATCCAATGTTATTGAATCTGGAATTTTTATTAAATCATTTAAAATCACTCACAATCTTTTGTTATTCAATAAACAATTTGTAAGAATCATATCAAATCTACTGTTATTCAAAACATAATTTTTATTTTTCTAAAAAACCATAACATGGATTTTAGGAGATTTTAAGAGACTTTAACTACATTTTTACATAAGAAATCCAATTGAACAAATCACACCTTAAGAGATGTTATTTTGAAGGATTTGTTATAAAAAAAAAAATTGAAAGCTTTCGTTCTAATATTATAGATGCTCTCGTTCTCATATTTGTTCTAATGATTAAATCACACCTTGAGCATATATGCTCTCGTTCTCGTATCTTTGTTTATTAAGTTTTTTTTATCAGGCTACTAGTTTTGGTGCAACCACACGGATGGTACCTGCTCCAAATTCAGCAGACAACAAAGCTCCCGATTAGGCCAAAACTAGAACAATTTGGTATAACAGTTCGAAACATGCATTTTATTCTATCGATCCTGCGCTCTTTGCTTCACCAAAGTGAGAAGATTAGTGGCCAATGGAATACCAACAAACTTCGTTACCACAAACGATGTTACAGAGAGAGCCCAGCTTTTATTTTGGTGAATTTCCGTTCGTTTTCATAAACCCACTCATTTGAAATCTTTGGGCAGAGCACTTTGGGTCATCGATATATATATATATGTCATATTAAAATCTTTTTTTTTTATTCTAAAATCTCTTAAAATCACCTTATGTAATCTCTTAAAATCTCACCAAATCACAAACTATTTTTTCTTTTCTGAAATGAAATATCTAACAATTCCACAAAACAATCCCAAACACTCTTTTAAAATCTCTTAAAATCCAAATTTCATAAATCCCACCAAATCCTCCAAAATCCATCTTTCAATACACCTCCTAAGATCCATTGTCTTCAAGCTTGTTTCAACCAAAAGCGTGACTTATGTACATACGTAAAATCTAAAATCCATTTTTTTTTGTAGTCTATAAAAAGTAAGCAAATAATTTTTTTTTCTTTGCTTTTGCTTCACTCTCCAAGCGATTTCCCATAAGGAAAAAACAAAAGAGAAAAAGATAAAATTTCACTGTTACTAGATTAGGATCCATGTTAGAGTACGGGTTGAGAATCTTTTTATTTATATTGTAATTTTTATATAAAATAAAATTTATGTGATTATTTTTTAAAATTTTTTTTTGATAAAATATTATGCAATAAAATTTTATGCTAAATATGATGACTTGAAAAAAACACATATTTTAACCATATGGTGGTGGGCTAGTAGTTCCCATCTGGTTGGAACTTGGAAGAGTTGTCCTGTTGGTCCAGATCACAGATCAATTCTCCCATATGCGGAATTGCTATTCATTTACTATGTGGCCACATGGATATGGACCCTTACTTACGGTCCATTTGAATACCCGGAGAGAGGGTCTATCCGTTGACTGCACCTCCTCCAAGGATTAGTTTTGGGCCCTTCCATTGGCCTGGGGATTTACCCTTAGTTATATATAAAAAAAAACACATATTTTGTAAGTTTTATATTGTTAATGATTCTAGATAAGTACTCGTACTATAACACGGGTTAAATTTCTTTTTATAAAATTTTTTGTCTTTTATATTTTAAAATGAAAATTTAATATGTTGTATTTATTTATGTATGTGAAGTTATTTCAATGTATATTCTACATCATGACTTGAATGTCATTATAAAACATAATTTTTTGTAAATTTGGTTTTTAAAAACGAGTTATTATATTATGAGTAATTCAATATATGTTATAATTTTTGTTTTAATATACTTGGTTTCTTGAAATTCTTTTATATTATAGTTTGACATATTATTGACCATTGCTATAACAAATCAAATTAGAGCGTTTATAGTTTCTAACTTTTTGATCTATTAAATATTTATGATATTCTTCAAAATATCTCAATATTTTAAAAATATTTCAAAATAAATTATTTAAAGTTTCTTATATTATATATATATAATTATAAAATTCAACAAAAAAATATGAAATTGAATTTAAAAATTCAAATTTTGACCAGTTACTCAGTAAATTTTTTAATTCAATAGATATTATTTTTCAAGAATAATATTGCTAAAGCTTGAATATTTTCTAGATTGACCAACTTTTTTTTGTTTTGAAAAATTTAACTTATGGTATATCCAGAAATAATTTTTTTTAATTATAATAAATAATATGATTATTTATTTGTTTCACAAAATAGACTCATATATAAAGATGAGAGGTGAAGTATAAT
Organism: Camelina sativa; assembly: GCF_030686135.1. Lineage (NCBI taxonomy): Eukaryota > Viridiplantae > Streptophyta > Magnoliopsida > Brassicales > Brassicaceae > Camelina > Camelina sativa. The sequence goes on along the minus strand of NC_141884.1, from coordinate 18,900,487 downwards.
GATAATTAACAAATTAATATTGTAAGTTAGATATCAAAGGATTTTATTTGATGAATAATTTTATAAAATAAATTAATATGGTAAGATGATATCAAATAGTGGCGGATCCAGGAATTTTTTTTTACCGGGGTCAATTAAATTAGTTATAATTTTTTTCCATTATAGTCTTCTCTACAAAATATATGTATATAAATAAAATTTGTCTGAATAATTTTAATTGATTTTGCAACTATTTTTGTAATTATTAGGTTTTGAACCCATGCTACGCGTGGGTTTATTTGATATATTTTGATAAAAATTATATATGATTGGTGACGGTAATAACATATTATCTCATAAAAATTTAAAATTAATACTAAGGAAACAAATTAAATTTCAGATACACAATTTTTTAAAATATAAAAATCAGTTGTGTTATAAAATCAAATCTGATAAAAAAAAATCATGAATTTAACTCGACGTCCAGGCGAGGCAAATCAAACTGATGACCTCACATATCCTAAACTATTTTTTTGACCACCAGAAAAACAAAACAATTTTATAATCATGAATTTAAGTCATTTTCATATTTAATTGATCGCTACCACCTATGTTTTCGTGTTTTTTATTCAATACTTTCTTATTCTTCATATTCTTACTTGTCATTTTCATTGTCAAATTTTGTGGTAATTGTCATCATTACTTTTACCGTTTGGTTCTTCGTTATACTCTTTTTCTTCTTCTTCCTCGTCAATTTCTTCACATTCTTCCACTGAAAAACTTTTTTTAGACTACCACACAATTTGTTAACCTATCAAACTCCAAGAACAAAATCATTTATTTTCTCATAAAATTTGTAAAATTCATGAAGACCAGCATAGTCAACACATGCACCCAATTATTGATAATTTTATCCATATACTTATTTGGTTTTAGATCTACGCGTTTAGAAACTTCTCAAACCAAAATCCTTACTTTGGTTTATAATATTTTAAAAACATAATAAAACATACTAATAATTATTTATTTAATATGAATCATATGATATATAGAAATATGAGTACACTATAAGAACATATTAATTATAAACAAATAATATCAATTATATTATATCATCAAATAATATGAACTGTATCATATTATCAAATAACTGTAACCGTATATAACATTAACCACTTGAACCATAACCGTATTTAAACGTAACTGTTTAACCGTTTATTAAACGGTTCTGGTTAAGGTTTAAAAATTTCTAACCATAATCGATGGCTATTAAACCATAACCGTGACAACCGTAACCCTGGTTATGCCTATGTATAGCTAATAAAACATGTGTGTTTGTCGTCCATCTTTCTTCTTTAAACCTCTAAATTTGACTCAAACATCAAATTAAGGTCTTGCAATGTCAATCCTTCTTCCTTAGACCCAAAAAAAAAATTAATGAAAGAATATCAACTCATCTATAAAATCATACAAAAATATGTTTTACAGCTCATAAGAAATAAAAAGCACAAATATAGATAAATAAGATAGTTTATGTATTACATCAATATTTATAATATTTTAAACTTTTAAAAGGTTTCGAAATATAAAATTTGAACCTTTTAAAAAGTTTCAATATTTATAATCTTTTAAACTTTTAAATTTTAAAACTTATAATATTTAAAAACTTTTTAAAAGCTAAGAATTTTTAAAAGTTTTAATATTTATAATATTTAAACTTTTAAAATTTTTAAATATTATAATATTTTTTGAAATTTTTTAAAGTTTTAATTTGATCAAATAAAAAACGAGATCAAACCAAATAAAAATTTTAAATTTGGAAGCCTGATAAATCGAGTTTTTCTGCTTATTCGTTGTTGGAAGCATATTAATCTTATTTATACTGGTTATGAACTATTGTCTAAAAAATTTCTAGCCGATGTGGGATATTGTGCATAGTTCTTTGATTTCCATAAATTTAAAATTTTTCTTTTTCTAAAAAATTCTGGAAATTTAAAATATGTTAATGAATGACATGTCAAATCATGATAGGTTGTTTTAAATAATTCTTAATATATAAAATTCTGGAGATTTTAAAAGATGTTAATTAGTGACATGTCTTATCACTATTGATTGTTTTAAATCCTAGGTGGACGGCCTTAGGAGCTTATAGCTTCTACATTTTATTAGTATAGATTTTGTGATTATAACGTTATTTCCTTCTTTAAAGATACACAATTTAGTGAATATAAAAAAAAGGATGATAAACTATGTTAAATAGGTAAGCTCTCGTTATGGCAAAAAAAACAGTAATAAAATGTAACAAAATGAGACAAACAATAGCCTATATCCAGAATTTGGGGGGTCAAAAACAAAACTCTCTACCAAATCAGCCAACACATCAGAGATGCTAAGCAACATATCAAATATCTATATTTAAGTGTATCAAATGATTTTTTGGATATTCTTAAGTGTATGCATATAGTTCACGGATTGACCAATTAATTTATAATTTTTTTTTGTAATCAACCTATATTTAATCTATAACATATTTTGTAACCAACTACCAACCTATAAATATTATATAGTCATACTTGAGTGAGTAGATAAATGGTATGGATCAGAGGTTCCCACGGTATAATAATATATATACTAGATAAAGATAAGACAGAAAGATTAAAGATTTGGGAGACACTACAACTGTTTTCTACTGAAGAGATGTAAAAGAAATGTATGGGGACTTCACCTGATAAACGGATACTAGAGCATCTGACGACCTCTAACTGCAACGCCGAATATTCCAGAGGTGATCGGTAGTGTGCACTCAGCAGAAAGTGTCTTAGAGCAAGTGGATGGTACCTAGCCTTGATTTATACAGGTTCAAATATTCTGCATTAGCCATGAGAAAACACACACCCAAAGAAGAAGACTTAGTTTTGATAATAGAACAAACAAGAAACACACTGGTCTAATGGTAACAGAGTTGTCCAGTGAATATCTCATCTCCACGTTGTTGCTAGTGACATGGGCATTATGCAAGCTGTAAGTCACGGCACTATCTTCGAAAGCAGAACATATCTGGGCGATCACATGTTCATGATGCAGGGATTTTAGATATACACCACCACCTAGAATGTCAAATCTAGGAGACAGATAATGGGTGCTCATTGCGCTGCATCCAATGTGCCACCCTCTTTTGCACCAGGATGGCATATTGTAAACTATATGCTTTAAAAATTTTAATTTTTTTCTAAAGCTCATATATCTTTAGAAATATCTTGTAAATCTTATAAAATTTTATAATTTTGCATACTATAAAATGAATATTTTTAAAAATGGATAGATAAAAGATGCATATTTCTAATAAAAGTATCATATTTGTATGGTTATTAGATAAATTAAAATTAATTAATATAACTGATATAGCAATCATACGCGAACTATTACTTACTTATTTAACTCATGATGGATGAATTGGTCAGACCAATTCACTCACATGTTTTAACCACTTTCGTTTGTTAAACAATGAATTTAAATAAGAAATCAAAACAACATCAAGCAGAAGAATTCTGCGACCAAAGATATGAAAACAGTATGCAAAAAAAAAAAAAAAACAAATTTGCGTCTGCCGGGAGTCGAACCCGGGTCTATTGCTTGGAAGGCAATTATCCTAACCGTTGGACTACAGACGCTATCGATTTTAGTTTTTATTTATGGTTTATATATACTTAATATTTGTTTAAAAGATCGCTAAACACCAAAGCGTTTTTCTTTTCATAGCCGTGGATTTAAGGATCACCAAAAAGTAATTCTTCGAAAGCTAAGCTTCAATGATGTTCATACTTTTACACTTCAACTTTACTCAAGACTGATAAGTGGAAGTGCTTTTTATGTAGAACAGAAATTCATAAATATACTTATAAAAGCAAACACTTCTGTCTATATATCATTCACTACAAACAAACGATTAACCTTTTGCTTTCTGACAGCTGCAACATACATGGACATTGTGCAAACAAAGTAACAAACCACAAACCAAAAAGAGGAAAACTTATAAGGAAAAATATAGAACATATACTTGGAATGAACCACCGTGATTATACTGTTTTTCTTAACAAGAAGAAAGGTTTTCTCTGGGATGAAAAACAAAAAATAGAATCGAATAGAGTAAAATGCCAAAACGATGCGTGTTTAACGAGTATTGCTGACAATTGAGGTCTTGGAAATTTTACGAAGCCACAGGTTTGGATGTTGCCTTCTTTACAGCTTCAGCGTAGGTCCTGTGCTGATAGGTTAAGGTCGACTCCAGCAAGTCCCACAGAGATGTCTTCGGGTCCCATCCTGTTTTTCATAGTAAAAAATCTATCAGATTTAGCTATGATCTTTACTCTCTTAAGCATATTATCAATCATTTGAGATGTGGGGATTACCGAGTTGGCGGTTAATGATGGTCATGTCTGGGATTCTCTTGTCACTGTCGTCATAACCTTCCCCGTAAAACTCTTTGGAGCTAACATCAACCGTTGGGCTCTCTATGGCTACCTCTCCACTCACTTTAGCGTAAACCTGAAACATGATTCGTTTTAATATTTGAGAACCAGAGAAAGATAGAAAAATCCACCAACTCTTTCGGTTGTTTTGAAACCAATCTTCCTCACCTCAGTCATCATTTCAGCTAGCTGTCGTACTGTAACTTCGTTGTTTGGATTGCCAACATTGAAGATATGCCCATTTGCCCTCTCTGGGTTTTCCTGAACCGCATAAACAACATATCAGTGCAGGTTCTTTTAGTTGGAACTCCTTTAAAGTTTAACAGTTTGTAAACAAAAAACCACGAAGAATGATATAAGCAATAGAACGTACAATCATCAAAAGGACAGCTTCGATAGCATCTTTGATGTAGATGAATGTTCTCTGTGATTCTCCACCATCCACAAGCTTGAGAGGCTCACGGCGTAGAAGATTCTGAAAGATACATAGCAAAGCGTTAAACAAAAGTTTGCAAATATACAGAATGACATTGGATTAAAGACTCGCCTTAGCATACTTACATTACTAAAGCAGGCGAGGACACGTGGGACACCTTCGCTAGGACCATCAATGCCGGGGATGAAATCCATCCTAGGTCCAATCCAGTTAAAAGGTCTTACAATGGTGAACTCAAGTCCATTCTCAGCACCCTCAGCTGTCACAAGAAACAAATGAAGTCAAGCGTGAACCTTTTGGTTCTTACCACATCCACATTATATTCACTCACATGTCAGCTAAGAAAAAAATACTTACCATAAACGAGTCTCTCAATCAGTTGCTTTGCACACGCATATGACCACCTCTGCTTCTCGATTGAACCAAATATGCAAGGGGAAATATCTTCTTTAAGAACATAGAAAGAAGGATCCTGTAGAAAGCACAACAAACAACATTAGCAAACAATGAAGCCAACCTTAGGCAGTTGAAGTTCAAAAAACCATGTTTTCTACATGCTTAAGATCCCAGACGTTCCTAAAATGAAAAATATAAATTATTCTAAGCTTGTACAGGTGTGTGATAGTCTAGTTGTCTCAACTCTTAACCGAATTCATAAAAAATATATATATGAAACCCAATTTCCAATTCATGTGGCTAGGAAAAAGAAAGAAAACGTCAGCTTCAACATGTTCCTCAGTACATTCATTGGTTAAAATTGATAAAAAAAAAAGACAATAACATGTTGAAAGCGAAAGGTGCAAAAAGGCATTACGTCACGCAGGGGATGATCCTTAGGAAGAAAGCTTCCTATGGTTTTTCCATATACTTCACAGGTGGAAAAGTGAATGAGACGCTTGTTGTTCTCAGAGCAGTACTTCACCTACACAAAACCAACACATCAACCAATCAATTTCAACTAATAATAATGAGAGGCACATAACTGTTTCCATCAATTCTTTAGAACAACAGCTTAAGCAAGTAATGAACGAAGTAAGGAAACAAATACCACTGGGAGCGCATCAATGAAATTGCTGTAGATAGTATCAAGAGGACGCGTATTGTAATCAGCTGGAGTACAGATCGCAGCTAGATTAATAGTCTGCAGAACCAAACATACAAAGATCAGAATTACATCAGAGCATCACCAATCTCAACACTGAGAAAACAAAAAAAAACACAGATCAACATATCCAAATTCTGAATAACAGATCAGATCTGAGACAAGAATCACTATCAATCACGATCACACTAACCATCACACTTAACTAATAAACAACGAAGAACAGAGAGATAGATACGAACGAAGAAACATTTGATAAGCAATTTTATTTACCAGATCCGCCATCTTAATAAGTCCTTCAAGCCTGGAATCATGCTTAATATTGATACGATGAAACTGGATCCGACCACTCCATTCAACGGAATCAGGCTCAAGCAAGTGTTTGATCTTATCGTTGTAAACATCGAGCGCAAGCACCTTATGCGGTGTCTCCGTCATCAGCTTCTCACAGAGATGTGAACCGATGAAACCTCCGGCTCCGATCATGCATATCGTCATCGGTTTTATCGGTCTTCCATCTAGATCCACTCTATTAGCTCCGCTCGCCATGATTACTTTCTCTCTCGAGAAGATCAGATCAGAAAAATAAAAAATCAAATCCTTCGTTTACAGTAAAGCTTTCTCTCTCTCTCTCTCGAGGAGATAACACAAAGCGTTCTAATGGTGACGGTGGGATATTTAACAGAGAAGAAGAAGATGCATCGCATGTGAACAACGGAGAGGCAAATTGGTTTCGGCGTAATTGAAAAATATTATTATCAACTCTCGGTATCGGAGCGTAGTATTTACGCGCGTTATCTGTATATCCACGTGATCTCGTTTTGATTTTTAGAGGATGTGAGCAAGCAAAAATATCCGTTTTATTATTTCTTCGACTAATAATGATTTTATATGATTATTAATTATTATTATGATTGTTAAATCTAGTAATTAAGTACTAGAATGTGTTTATTTCATTAATTAAAAGTTCTTTTCACAAGATAAATCGTCATATGGCATATAAGTCGGCAGAAAAGATCTTACCCCAAATCTAAAGTTTTTTTTAAGTGACTCAATAATAGAAAAATGTGGCAAAACTTGATCAGATTAATATTTGCATTTAAAACCATTATCCCGCAATTACAATTATGTTTGTTAACAATCGAAAAAATGAAAATAAAGACATTTGAAACCTATGTTGCATAAAAATTCATTTTAAATCTGTTTTTCATTTCCAAATCATTTCGGAAACATAAACTTGTGAAAATACATAAACAAGTCACAAAAGTATGATTTCTATAAATCTATGTTTGGAAATATGGTGGAAACTCCGTTTCTCGTGTAAACACTACAAAAAAATTTTCACTTTGGAAACTTAATAGAACTATGAAAATTCATAATACATATAAATATACAGTATTATTAGTGTTTTAATTAAATTATTCTATATTTATGTTTTGAATTTTTGTTGTTTCAAATATTTTTTAATATGGTTTTTATGTTTGGTGTTTTACTCTATATATATATATATGTATATTTGTATGTATATATACGTATATTATATATATATATATATTTATATATATATATATATATATTTATATATATATATATATATATTTGTATGTATATATACATATATATATATATATTTGTATGTAAACGTTTCCATTTCCTAATTCTAGAGAAAAATCGTTTTTTGTTTCCGAAATATTTCGCTTCCGCGTATACGTTTATATTTTCATGTAACCTAGTTTAGAACAAAATATTAAAAGCTTCTAAAATGATCGGATAATGATCTTAGGTGGAAGTTGATGGTGATGGTAACCTCTATAGATGAGTTTCGATTCAGGAACTTGAAGCTCATCAAAATGATTTTGATTTTGTTTTGCTCCTTGTCTTATGCGTTTCCGAATCTAGAGAATGTCGGATTGCTTTTGTATGGCTTCTATTTAGGTACTCTTTGACGCATCAGTAGTCTCGCCGCATCTGGAAGTGTATTAAAGTTCTGAATTGGGCCTTTATTTGTCAGGTTATGAAGTCTGATTTGAAGAGATCATCTCTCATTGTTATAGGAGGAGGCAGTTGTTGATCGATGTTTTGGCCGTGGGCAGCATTGATACAGCTCATTCGCATAAACTTCAGAAGAGAAGTTTGATTTGTTTGTTTATGACATAGTGTTTGCCTTAGTTATTATTGTCAGTATGCCTCTATTCTTAGCTATTGGATTTGTTCTCTTTCGAATGCGGTTTGTAACTTTCCTTCTAGTTGTTAGTTGTTTCCGGAGATTTATACTTTGTCCGCTGGCTTAGACTCCCTTTTTTGGACTTTAGACTCCCTCTTTTGAGCTATAGACTCCGGGGATATCTTTATTTTCCGCCGATTTATGTATATCACAATGTAAACTTTCAAACAGTATCAATAACATTAAATGAAAAAAAAAAAAAAAAAAATTGATCAGAGAAGAATTATACAGCAGTACCCAAAAAAATAAATAAAGTAATTATTTTGGAATCAATACAAAGAGTCTTCTCGACATGAACGAAAACTTGACCAAGTAGCATTGGAGATTCCATTTTTTATGACAAATGTTAAAAATTGTTTGGAAAGATTTAGACGTGCAATGCTAAATCGACAAAGGTTTTTAAAGTGGATTAGTTACACTCCATCCTTATTAACTACCCTTAATTGCATGTACGTACTATGAGATTTGATGCAATGCCATGTTTACGTGTTAGCCCCATTTTCTATGAATATCACATGAGATGTTTATTTAAGATTGATAAGAACTTTTTTTATTACCGTTTTTATTTATTTATAAGAGTATATATTATTTTTAAAACAAAAAGTTTATAGTTTGATACACCACTAAAGCTACAAATACACATACTTTAGTGTAACTTTATTTGGAATTTTGCATAAGATAACGTTTTCATATGCGATTTACTCAATTTACATACCCATGATAACGTTTTAGTAACTACGGCTGCCCAAATGCTCTTTTCGGTTAAATTTTCCAATACGATAAATAAAATTTTCATAATGATTAAAGACGACCTATAACTTAGTTATGAAAATTTTATTATCGTATTGGAAAATTTAACCGAAAAGAGCATTTGGGCAACCGTAGGTTCATGTGATTGCCCCATAGCTAGTGAGCTGTTCGACCGGTCGATCATTGATCCCACATGGTCAGGTAAAGAAAATTAATCTTATTATAAACATGCTAGTTAGTGTTTTTTTTTTTTTTTTGTCTTTTCTAAAAAGGATTGAGACAAAAAAGAAAGAGAAACAAATGATGAACAATAATAATCAGGTACAATTCCAAGAAGCAACAACCTCGAAACTCTCATCACAAAACCCCAACCACACTTTTCTTTGAAATTTGGATGTTGTACAAATCCAAATTCATGAATTCACTTACTTATTGTTCATAACTTTATGTTTTTATAGATGATATAGTACTTCCTACTGGCTATACAATAAATTTCCATGCGATGTTTCCTATCACAAAATTGTGTATATATGCAAACATCAATATCGATATAATCATCTTTTTTTTTTTTTCTGTCTGAGCTTTTTTTGACTGATCAAATACACCAATGCTAGGTTCTTCGTTTCACTGTAACACGGTCCAAACTTGATTCAAACTCGTGCCTCAAGTTATATATATAAAACGATAAGAAAGACTAAATATATGTTTATCTAAAAACATATAAATACACGCCTAGATCTAGATGTTTCTTATAGAATAAGAAAAGAGAGAAAACCTTGTATATGCAAAGATTTTTTTTCATTCTTTTACGTAGAAGCTCTCATTCTATTTCTCTCACTGCTCAAAGCTTGAGATGTCGTCGTTTTATAAAAATAAAATATCGTGAAACAGCTAGATATATACTTATATCCAAAACATGATTGGAGTCATTCATTTGTAAAATATGAATTCGAATGGTCGTCACAAATGTATATATATACTATATAGCCTTATAGAGTATAACATTGTCTAATGGAAATTTTGTTTAATGTACCATATTTTCCACAAAATTTTTCAAATATACCACAATCAATCAAGATTCCTTTTCTGATCTACCATAAATGTGAGATAGAATGACGTTTTTGCCCTCTTGCTAATATGACAAATTTCGTAGACAAGTTGAGGAGTACAAACTTGTCCATTAGCTTAAATTATTTGTCTAGAATATAAATAAATAAATGACTAGTTGTCTCTCCTTTGTGCGAGTTTAAAACTGGTCCACCGAGTTAATAAAAATGTTGTTTACTAGAAATTTTGTAATCATCTAGTACATGACAAATTTAATAGAGGACAAGTGGACATTATGGACAAGTGTAAAACTTGTCTATCGAGTAAATAATGTATTGTCTTTGTAAAATAACTTGTCCATGATAAAATTAACAGTGGACAACCTGGTGCGTATAATTGGTCCATCGGTCTTGCAAGGAGAAGCGGAAAACTATGCCAACGACGAATGGTCAGATCCGGTAGTGAAAGTAAGACCAGCGACAAAACTAAAGGCAAGGGCCAAGAGATATATATGGGGAGGCGATCTGGCGGTTCCGGTTGGTCCGGCGAAAGAGCTCCGGCAATGGTGGTGGTAAGAAGAGATATATATGGGGAGGCGATCTTCATTTCATGTGTTATATACGGTCCAAACTCGGTCCGTTCCACAAGTTTCACTTTAATTGTACGAAAGACTACAAATACAAGTTTCTTTTTAAAAAGAACATCTACCAATTATGATATCTTAATTTCTTCAAGATTACCATTTCGTATGGTACAAAACAATGAAAATATAAGAATGCAATTCACATTTGATTTCTAAACCAGTTTCCTTCTGGTTAATACGAAATACTAATACATTTTTTTGAACAAATCTTATTTCCTATCTTTCCACATTTTCTTGATTAGTCTTGATATCCTCGATCCACCAAAACCACTTAATGACTTACAAATATATATAAAACTCAATCCTAACCATCCATCAAAGATTGATTACTCTTTTCCGGTTTTAAAAATCTTCGCCTAGCACCGATTACAACCCTGCAAAATCGCTAAACCCATCCTCTTTGCTTTGATTAATGACTAATCCCGCCTAATATAAATTTTTCGATAATGCTTATTTAATTCGATATGTTTAATTTGATTATAACTCGCCTAGTCCGATTACTCCCAACTTAATTTTGTGTATACCAATTATTTTTTGAGCCAAATATAAATCAAATATTTTTTTTGTTATTTAGACATCTAAACTAAGAGTTTGTGATGTTTTACAATAACTAATGTACAAACTTTTAATGAAAATCATAAAGTTTTATTTTAAAATTACAATTTTATATGTTTACCGTAATTTTAAAGACAATATTATAGTTTTATATTTTATTTGATATTTCTTTATAACATAAATAAAATTATACATATATTTAATACTATATATATTTATATTTTATTATTCATTTAATAAAATAACTCTAAAACTAGTCTCCGATTAATCACCGTTTAATATCCAATTTTCTCGCTAGGCGCTAGGCCCACCCCAACCGCCTGACTAGCGCCTAACGATTTTTAAAACATGGCTCTTTACCAAAGATATTCTTGTTAAAAATGCCACTTTAAAAAAAAAATCTTTTAGATATATTACTTTTTGAATAGTTTGTGGATTTTGCCACTTTTGAGAAAAAAATTAAGTATTCTCCATTATTTTCTTGATACAATATGTATTTCGTACTAAATACTAAATCATAAGAACAAATAGAACCGACTAAACTCAAACATAACGAATAAACACATATTAAATCGTATTAATGTAACTTGCAAAATGGTAAAATCCATAAACTATTCAAAAATTAGTAAAATCAATAAAAACTATGCAAAAAATGGTTTTCTCCTAATTGATTCCTTTACAAAATGATATGTTAGTAACTTATAAGTGTTCCTATGTGTGCCACGTCTCAATTCATATGTGTGCCACGTCTCAATTCATCTCTGCGCAGACTAATTTAGATACTCAGAGACACCTTAACGTGTCAATAATGCATTGGTTTCGTTTTGTTTTGTTTTTTTTTTCCCTTTTCTTCATTTGACCCTCTCTCTCTCGATACAATCAAGGAACACACTCTGCTTCATGAATCGATTTATTCTCTGCCCAGACTTATTTAGATATTCAAAGACACCTTAACGTGTCAATAATGCATTGGTTTCGTTTTGTTTTGTTTTTTCCCCTTTTCTTCATTTGACCCTCTCTCTCTCGATACAATCAAGGAACACACTCTGCTTCATGAATCGATTTATTATCTTCCCAGACTTATTTAGATACTCAGAGACACCTTAACGTGTCAATAATGCATTGGTTTTGTTTTGTTTTGTTTTTTTCCCCTTTTCTTCATTTGACCCTCTCTCGATACAATCAAGGAACACACTCTGCTTTATAAATTGATTTATTCTCTGCCCAGACTAACTTAGATACTCAGAGACACCTTAACGTATCAATAATGCATTTGTTTCATTTTATTTTGTTTTTTCCCCTTTTCTTCATTTGACCCTCTCTCTCTATACAATCAAGGAACACACTCTGCTTCATGAATCGATTTATTAAAATCATTCCTAGATTTCGTATAATCAAAATCAACGTACAAACCAATCAACGTTCTGATCGGAAATTGCAGCCGAGGGCACTGTAGGTAAGCAAAGAAAACATCTCCTCTTCGTCATATTCATTGGTAGTTTTCTTATTAGAAAAAATCCCTTTGTTAATTGGATCGGGGGTTCCAATTTGATGTCGAATTTGATTATGCGAATAAAATCTAGGAATACTTTTCTTTTAGTTTGAAGTCAGATGTGAAGGTCATTCTTATTGGTATCTTAGTCGAAGGTTTATGATTCTGAGACTTATATTTGCAATTCAGTTTTTGGTTTACTGCGTCGTCTAGTTTAGATTGTGGTTTCTGGGTTTTCATTTCATTAGGTTGTCTTAGATATTTATGCTTTGTCATTGGTCAAAGTTTGCATTTAGTTTTGAGAAATTAAGTTACTTATAATGCTTTTATATGTTTTTATCATTCTATGTATTTGTTTCTTCTTATAATATCGAGTTTTTAGTTTGATTTGTTAGTATTGTAATATATGTTTTAAAGTTTTTATAATGTAATATATATTTTTTAAAAATATAATGTATTATACTATAACTACAGTTTCTAGTTTTATTTTCCTAATATTACATAGATTCTATATCCAACATTTATAACATTATAAAATATACTTAAAATGCATTTTTAATATATATTAGATAAGACACTCATATTTAAGGATGACTAATGGGAGTAATAAAAATAAAAACAAGTTAGTGAGAATCTAAAACTAGATTAGTATTATTCTAATCTATATATACATTTTTGGAGACATTTATAAAATAAATCTTGGAGTTGGAACTTATTTACAATCATACCATTAACATTAATCTTTTAATTATTTTTTACTTTAAATAATATCAAATTTGGAATCTAACTTAAGAAGATTTTTTTCTATTCAAATTTCCAAAAGTATTGGACCAACACCCATTAGCATTAAATATTTTATATTTAATTAATCTATTCTCTAAAAAACTGTTGATAATAACTTATTTTCTTGAAAGCCAAGTGATTAAACTGTTAATAATAACTTTAATTTTTTTAAAAATTTGGGGCCCGAACTAACACAAATTGTTAAAAAAAAATTTACATCTTCACCGAAGTGTTTTTTAGTAGCTAATATATTAATATATAGATTTTTAATCCATTCTAATAAGAAACAATTGATATAAATCAAACTTTACAAAAAAACTCTCCACCATTTTAATCGACTTGCACAACTATAAATATAAAAGTGTTAAATAATATAGAGATAAAACAATCAAAATTACAAATTCAAATTGTAGTATACTCATATAATTATACAAATAGAATATATTATGTAATATTATTATCTCTACATTGTAAATAAAAAAGAAAAATCACAAAAAATATATTTGTTGACTAAATTAAATTTAATGAATAATAAAGATATCCTAACTTGTATATAATAAACCACTACATGTAGACAATATAAATTATACACTACATAATGTAATTGATGTAAAACTAAAGTAGATTAAAAAATACAAAATATATTATATACATATATAGTTAATATAATAAAGAAATTTTATTTTACATTTCTAAATAAAAAATATAGTCTCACGGTGTACCGCGAATAAATATCTAGTATTATTTAAAGTTTAAAACATTCATTTGAGTATTAATGATGAAAATGCTCTAACCAAAGCTTTGACTGGCCATAAGTCTTACTTACTATTAACATCAATCGCAATAATCTTTGAATTTAGTTTCATTACCATTTTAAACACGTTGATACAAGGAACATTAGGTACTCGTTAGTCAAACTCCACTAACCAAAAAAATCCATTTATAACATAAGAATTTAGAATGGTTACAAATATAAATAAGGATTAGCATGTTTTATATACAAAATTACTTATAATTCCCACAAAATTGAATTCTCTCTGTATCACAATAGATGATGGCCCCGATTGGTAACGGCTGTTACTTATGACTGTAAAGACTTTAACTTTAAAATTTTAGCTGTAGAGAATTTAGCTGTAGATGCTTTAACTGTAGAAACTTTAACTGTTAAAATTTGATTGGTAACAAATACTTTTAAAGCTGAAGCTGTTACTTTTATTACTAAAATATATTGAAATGATGATAATGAAAATAAAAATAATTATTATTAAAATGGATCTTAAAAGAAGGAGAAAAAAATAAGAATAATTAATGTGTAAAAATAATTTATGTAAAATTTATATATAAACTTTTGGAAAGCTTTTAAGTATAATGGGGGAGAAAAAAATAAAGTTTTATATTTTTTTAATTTTAAAACCTGGTTTTGACGTTTTTAAAATTTTGAGAAAACAAGGAAAGAAAAAAAATAAGTGACTTACAAAGCTTTAAAAAAAATTAAAGTCAAAAAAGTTTGATTGGCAAATAAATGGCTTTCAAGGCTTTAATTTTTTTTAAAGTTTTAAAAGTCTTGTACCAATCAGAGCCGATGTTTTAGGATTTTTTTTAATGTTTAACTATAAATGCATTCTTTATTTATAATAACATATTTTTATAATTAGTAACTAATAGTAATCCATTAAACTTTTAAATTCTCATTAGTAATTCTTGAAATTCATAATTTTTTAATATTAATTGATTAAAGTATACAGAAAATCAATTTTTTAAAAAAAATCATAAAAAATTATCATTTTGTGATACAAAGAGAGTATTAAATAGTTACAAACATTTAAAGATTGTTGTTCGCTAGAAAAGGAAACAGTTTATTTTTAAATCGGTCCTTTGCCTAAATATAAAGCAGTCTCACAATGCAAATACATTAAACTAAAATCCATAAAGATAATACAGTAATAATAATTATTTTGAAAAAATAATAATAATTAAAAATTCAAACTCTCTAATAAAGAAAAAGGCTAATTCGTACGACATGGGTTGTATAAATTAATGAAGAAGGTAAGAACAAACAAAAACATTAATCCCAAAACTTTTAGCATTTTTTTTTAACATCAGTAAAAAACAAGACCTCGTAACCAATGAACCTGCCTGCCGTAAGAAACTGACATGATGGTCATGGTGGTGTGTAGTTAAAGAGGGATATTATGAATGTGTCAGATATATATACATCAAATCATCAATCATAATTAGCTGAGATGATACTTATTTCTTTATTCACTAATACTCCTTCTGTCTTTCAAATATTGATTGTTTGAGGGATATTATGAATGTGTCAGATATATATACATCAAATCATCAATCATAATCAGCTGAGATGATACTTATCATTATTCACTGATACAAATCTTCTTTGGACTTGTAAAAAACACAAATCGTTAAATGTTTCTTTCGTTTTTATTTTCTTCTATGTTAAAAAAAAATCACGAATTACATAAGTTCTTCAAGTAAAGTACAAAATAGAAAAAAGCTGGAATAGTAAATAACATAGTCCCAATAGTGGTAAAATCTGTTATTTCGTCCCTACTCTGGTTCTTCTGCATAAAGCATATACAGACTTCCAATTCATGAAAAAAGAACACAGCCTTTCTTTATTTTTTTTTATTTTTATTTTTATAATAAAAAGTTAAAAATACGACGACCCAACAGTAAAGCACAGAGGAAATTACGAGGAACGTGGTCACGAAGCTACAAGGGCAAATCAGTCAATTGCATATTTCTGAACGGTTAAAAAGAAAGAAAGAGAAGGCAAAGCGGCAAGGGTAAAATCGTCAGAAACGAGGAGGAAAAACAATAAGGGTAAAATAGTAATCTGGCATTATATTTGTTCCTTTAACTTGCAGTTTCTCTTTAAAAACGGAGACGTCGTCGTCCCACTCTCTTCTCTACACAGTAAACCATTTAACTTCTCATTTTCTCTCTCTCCGTTTTTGAAAAGATTTTGTTTCTACTTCTGGAAGGTTTCTTCTGCTTACACAATCACAATGTCGAATCGCGGCAGTCACGGCGGCGCTGGTCGTGGCGGCAGAGGTGGACGGAGGTCTGACCAGTCTTCTTCTGGTCACGGTGGCCGTGGTGGTGCTCCTGTTTCTCGCGGGAGAGGTCGTGGTAACGTCGGACCCGGAGATCTGACGGCGACGCAAGTTCCTGTTTCTGCCGGGAGAGGTCGCGGTGTCGTCTTGACCGGAGATCCGACTGCGAGTCAAGTTGCGTCTTCTTCTAAGGCGACGGTGTCTGTTGCTTCTTCTTCGTCTAAAGAGGAAAGCAAGGTTTCTTCTACTACGGAGTCTTCTAACGCTGCTGCGGCGTTGTCGAAGCTTGAGATTACTCCGGCGGAGACGAAACCCGAGGATACGCTTCCACCGGAGTCGTCGAAGGCGGTGACGCATCAGTTACGGCCAGGGCGTGGTACTGTGGGGAGGAAAATCACTGTTCGTGCGAATCATTTCCTTGTTCAAGTTGCCGATCGTGATCTCTACCATTACGATGTAAGTCTCTCTCGTGTGGTGGTTTCAAATATTTTCGTCTCTTTCATGGGTGATTTTTGTTTTTTTGTTTTTGTAAACCTTGTACGTCTTACGACTTTGATTTTGTCTTTGTGTTTTTGTTCACTAGAATCCGCGTTTAAGACTTGATTTTGTCGTTTGTGTTCATCGTTAGGGTTTTTTTTTTTTTCATTTGACGAATCTACTGTTGTTTGTTCTATTATACTGTTGATCTGATGTATTTTCGTATGTTTTTTAAAAAGTTCGTAGAGATTTTTTGAGATGATGAATCTGTTTTTTTCAGGGTCTGTGTTTATTGACTTGTTTTTTTTTTTTTTTTTTTTTTTTGTCATATAGCGTTGTTGTTGTTTTCATGAATGGAGTTGTACGGCTAAAAGTTTTGTTTTTTTTTTGGGTTACAGGTTTCGATCAGTCCTGAGGTTATATCAAAGGCAGTGAACAGGAACGTTATGAAAGTTTTGGCTAAAACATATAAAGATTCTCACTTGGCAGGGAAGACTCCTGCGTATGATGGAAGGAAAAGCATCTATACTGCTGGTGCTTTACCTTTTGAATCGAAAGTGTTTGTTGTGAATCTGACGGAAAAAAGAGCTGATGGTTCTTTTGGGTAATGCCTTTTTTTAACTCTTCGTAGATGGGTTTGTTTTGTTTTGTTCAGAAATGCCCTTTATTTACATTTTTTTTTGTTTGTTTGGCATTGTGATTTCTTTCTGGCAGGAAGGACAGACAGTTTAAAGTTGCTATAAAGCTGGCGTCAAGACCTGATCTTTATCAGTTGCAACAGTTTCTGCGTCACAAGCAAAGAGATGCTCCCTATGATGTTATCCAAGTTCTTGATGTTGCTCTCAGGGATACGCCCTCTCAATAGTAGGAAATCTGGAATTTGCTTAAACTTCCTTATTAACAAAAGCTATGCATAGACTTAAGATTCCCTGTATTACTTCTTTGCAGTTATGTCTCTGTTGGGAGGTCTTTTTTTAGCACTGGTTTTGGTCAGGGTGATTTTGGAGATGGTATTGAGTACTACAGAGGTTATTTCCAAAGTCTAAGGCTAACTCAGATGGGCTTGTCGCTTAATATTGGTAAGAACATGTTAAATGTTTTCCTGGGTTGATGCTGTTGATTAAATCTCTTCTTTTTGGTTGAGGTTTCAATAATTCTACTTGTTTTTTATTTTGAGTGGAGATTATTTTGATGCATTTATAGCTATGTTTTTTCTTATGATGCAGACGTTTCAGCAAGATCATTCTATGAACCGATTCTTGTCACAGACTTTATTAGCAAGTTTCTGAATATAAGGGACTTAAGCAGACCACTTAGGGACTCAGATCGGCTTAAGGTACATCTCTGACTTTACTCCACATTTAAATTGTTAATATTATGCAAGAGGATGCCTTTTATACTTTGAAAATCATATGTTGGTATCTAGGTGAAGAAAGTTTTGAGGACACTAAAAGTCACGTTGGTACATTGGAATAACGAAAAAAGTGCCAAGATCAGTGGGATTTCCAGCTGTCCCATCAGTCAGCTAAGGTGAAGATGCTTACTTCATTGAGCCTTAACCAAGTGCAGAATCATTGAACTTTGTTCGTTGTTTTTTCTTGAAAGAGGTGTTTGATCTTTGGTTATAAAGTAGCGGATGTTTCTTTTGTTCTTATAATTTCAGGTTCACGTTAGAGGACAAATCAGAGAAGACGGTTATACAATATTTTGCTGAAAAATATAATTATAGGGTGAGATACACGTCTCTACCTGCTATCCAAACTGGGAGTGACGCAAGACCTGTTTACATACCCATGGAAGTATGATTTTAGTTTAATCATCTACTCTTTTATCTCCATCATTTTCTTGGATGCATTATGTATCATTAAATATCTGGTTGTTTCTGGTTCTTGCAGTTATGTAAAATTGCTAAAGACCAAAGATACACCAAAAGGCTCAATGAGAGGCAAGTGACGGCGTTGCTAAGAGCTACCTGCCAACGACCTGCACAGAGAGAGAGTTCAATCAAAGATGTAAGTTTTATCCCCTTTGCATCACTTTTACAATAATTCTTCCGTCGGAAAAGGAGTCTTCAATCTTGCACGTCTGTTTAACATCACGTTTTTTTTTTTTCTATTATTAGTTGGTTGTGGAAAATAATTATAACGCTGATGATGTGAGCAAGGAGTTTGGGATGTCAGTGACTTCCCAACTGGCCTCGATTGAAGCTCGTGTACTTCCTCCGCCATTGGTGATTTTCTCGACTACACTTTTGTTATTACTTTGCGTTTTCTTTTCAATGTTGCTCATCACGATGTTGTTTCTGTTTACAGTTGAAGTACCATGAGAGTGGTAGAGAGAAAATGGTAAATCCATCGCTAGGACAGTGGAACATGATTAACAAGGTAATACTGTAATTGACTATCATAGGCTTTTTGCTTTCTGTAGGCACTTGAAGCTAGATATGATATATACTTCTATTTTTCTCTTTTGATAAATCTTATATTTCTCAGCTTTGGGATTTGGATGTGGGAAGAAAAAGTTCTTTTTGTGTTCTGTAGGAACTTGAAACTAGTTACGAAATGTACTTCTATTTTACTCGTTTTGATAGATCTTTTATTTCTCTGCCTTGGATTATGATGTGGAAGAAAAAGTTGGTGATGAAGATCGTACTTAATGCCTTTATTGTTGTTTAACGTGTGTTTTAATTTTTTTTGGATCTCTTACCTCCCTTTGGCTGTGATATATGTGTGCTACAGAAAATGGTTAATGGAGCAACAGTTAAGTCTTGGACTTGCGTAACTTTTGCTACACGGATTGACCAACATTTACCGGTAGAGTTCTGCAAACAGCTGACTGAGATGTGCGTCAGCAAAGGAATGGTCTGACTTATCTCATGCTGTTGGGTTCTTGTCACAATGTCACGCCCGAAAAGTTACTAACTGTTTTATATTATGTATACCAGCAATTTAATACACAGCCTATTATTCCGCTCATCTCTTATCCACCTCAAAGTATTGAGGAAGCTCTCCATGATATCTACAAAAGGGCACCTGGTCTCCAACTATTGATTGTCATATTACCTGATGTGAGTGGATCGTATGGTAAGTCTGTAAAAATGATTGGTTATATTTGGTGTAAATTTATTTCGACAATCTGTTCCTGAAGTTCTTTTTCTGTCTGCAGGAAAAATCAAAAGGATCTGTGAAACAGAATTGGGGATCGTCTCTCAGTGTTGTCAACCAAGACAAGTTGTTAAACTCAATAAGCAGTACATGGAAAATGTCGCATTGAAGATCAATGTCAAGGTCTAGTCATCTATGCATCTTATTGTTTCATGTTTTAATCATTCAATTGTACTTATATGATGGTGTAAAACGGTTATTTTGTATTACAGACTGGGGGAAGGAACACTGTTCTTAATGATGCTATCAGAAGAAACATACCTCTTATTACTGATCGCCCAACCATAATCATGGGTGCTGATGTTACTCACCCGCAACCTGGAGAAGACTCGAGTCCATCTATTGCCGCTGTATGTATATCTTGATTAATACTACTTGTATCTCATTTCATTACTGATTCATCAAAAATGGTAATTCTCTTTAAACTACAGGTTGTGGCCTCTATGGACTGGCCTGAAATAACAAAATACCGAGGATTGGTTTCTGCTCAGGCTCATAGGGAAGAAATCATTCAGTACCTGTATAAGCTGGTACAGGATCCCGAGCGAGGGTTAGTCCACTCTGGTTTAATAAGGTAAGAACAAAATATCTACAACTTTTTATTCTATTTTCTATTTTTTTTGACAAGATCAATGAAAGGGGACAGTACTTGTGATTTCAGGGAACACTTCATAGCATTCAGGAAAGCTACGGGACAGATACCTCATAGGATCATATTCTACCGGTAAGTGATTTTCCTTGAAATGTAATAATCTGCTCATGACCATGTTTGGCTTTACTTAAATGTAATAATCTGTCTTTGAGCAACTGACCATGTTTTTTTAATGGGTTTCTCTTTATGCAGTGATGGAGTAAGCGAAGGGCAGTTTAACCAGGTTCTGCTCCATGAGATGAATGCTATACGCAAGGCTTGTAACTCTCTCCAGGAGCATTATGCTCCTCGTGTCACTTTTGTGATAGTCCAGAAACGACACCACACTCGATTGTTCCCTGCTCAACACGGGAATCGTGATATGACTGATAGGAGTGGCAATATTCTCCCAGGTTTCCACAATCTCCTCTTCATTTTTAATTCCTAATTCTTCTGATGATTAAATCTTAAATATATTTTCATTTCTTCTTAGGTACTGTGGTTGACACTCAAATCTGTCATCCAAATGAGTTCGACTTCTATTTGAATAGCCACGCTGGTATACAGGTATTGATTGCTTCCAAGAATCTAGACCCAAATTAATGAGATCATGGTCTCTGCATAGTTTATATTATTAAGTTTCTTCGAATGTTTGAATGGTAATAGGGAACAAGCAGGCCTGCGCATTACCATGTGCTTCTCGACGAGAACGGTTTCTCAGCTGATGCCTTGCAAACGCTAACCAACAACCTGTGCTACACGTAAGGAACAACATTGTACATTTTCTTTTTTGACAACTTTGACTGTCTGAACTTCTCTCGCTAAACAAAGTATAAAACTATGCAGGTATGCAAGGTGCACGAAAGCAGTGTCAATTGTGCCACCAGCTTACTACGCACACTTGGCTGCTTTCCGAGCTCGTTATTACATGGAGAGTGAGTTCTCAGATGGAGGCTCGAGCAGGTCGAGGAACACAACAAGTGGAGGACCAGTCGCTTCGCAGCTCCCAGCAGTAAAAGACAACGTCAAGGAAGTGATGTTTTATTGCTGATGAAGTGATGATGATACTTCTCTCTTTGACCAGTTTTAAATGCCGTTAATAATTTCGAAAAAACTCTATTCGGCTCTCGGGTTTTATCTCCTTTTGGGTTTGGCTTGGAATACTTTAAAGGACTCAGCAGACTTTTTCTCTTAGGATTATATTTATGGGTTTTGCTGTTGACGATGGTCTGATGACTAGTTTGTCGTTTGTGAAAAACAAAGCGTTAATCATGGGTTTTTGGATAATGTCCTGGCTCATAAGTTTTCACATGAATGGTATTTTGCCTTTAGGTTTTTTGCCATTGTCTTTGAAAATTTAACTTATATGCCACTGTTTTTTACTCTTCTTTCTTTACTTTTATAGTTGACTTCACATAATTTTGATGAAACTGAAATTTCAAGTCATGATTTTTACCTACGTAGTAAGGAAGCTTTTTTATTATTTGGGAGTTGGGACTCAATGTAAAAGGCTAACCGACTCTCATCCGTAGGTAGAAAAGGCTCCTTTTCAAACAATATGCTCTCATCAGCAGCGCAGCCACAAATCAAACCCTAACTTCTCCACGTAAAAGAAAAAGTATATACACAAATTCTCGGCGAGAGGAGATATCAGAATCGAGTAAGCCATGCTGCGTCTTCTGGGACATGTTGGTTTTCCCATTTCCTAGTGGTCTCAGTCCTGATGAGATTTATAGGAATATGAACTATTTTCTTGAGAGGATGGGTTATTGCGGTGCCTTGTCAATCAAGGCTTATGTTGATGAGGGGAAAAAAGTTCTTCTCGGATCCATCATCGATCGGAGACTATAGGGAATCAGGAATCACCATCCAAGAGGCTCAATCTGAATCTACGAGAGTTCATAGTTTGTTAGTTGACATTGGAAAACCCTGCAAGGCTGCAAGTTATTGTGAACCATTAAATTTGATGGTAATCTCCAAAACACATCAAAAGATAAAACGGACTTCTTCAGCGTCCTTGAAGCTTTGAAATATAGATATTACAATGTTCCTCTTAGCACTACCACATGATGTTACTGGACATTGTTTTCTGCGCAATGAACAATGAACCAAATTTTATGATGATGTTAATCTTAGACGAAGCACCAACAGAGACCAAGTGCAACAGTGTTATTGAAGCTTTGGAACTGAGAGGTTTCAGTTTAATCATATCTTAGCACAGACTAACGGGATCTTACCAATAAAGCAACTAACCAAACACGACTTTAAATCGTATTGTAAAACCATAAGCATGCATGAAGCAAAGCCTGTCGTCTTAATTTCTCGAAAAATACCAGGCGCCCCTAACTTAGTCACCTTGTTGGACGCGGAGGATTGGGAATCCTGAGTTGTTATATTCGTGTATGATATCAGCTCTTGAGAGCGAGGAAGGGGGTTTCACGTATTGAGGCAATCGCTGTTTATTTTGGTAAGATAGATTTGAACCAGAAGATACAATGGTCAATGGGTATCATAAAGCTGGATTCACTGTCAGACGCGTAGGTTCATCAAGGGAATAGCTGAAAGTTCCTTTGATGTTATCGGACATTGTTATCTAGTCACTTTATGGAAGATCAACTTTTATTATCATCTCAAAACCCTTGAATGGCAAGCTTTCAAACGACTTGGGCAGAGTTGTTGAGAATTTGAAAGAAGAAGGTATCGATGTTTTATTTGCATTGCCTATGTGTTATGGATCACACTTGGAAGCTCAGTATGGTCTGTTAAAACTTAAAAGTTTATCAGCTGACAACCACAAAAGTTGCCTTTGCTACTAATCGCCAACATTGTTGTACAAAAATGTTCTACCAGTCTCTCTCTCTCTCTCTTTTTGTGATCCTGTTTATGTAAACCAACCTTGCATCAACTTTTCATCTTTGTTGTTGTTAAAACTCGGGTTCAAATGATTTGTTCTGTTCCCATCATCATTCATACTTCAGTCTCTTCAATCAGGCGTGATTTCATTAATCATTAGAGAGTGTCACAACATTTTCCTTCTTTGGTACGTAAAAAACTTTGTTAACTCCAAAATGCATATATTAAAGCCTCTATTTGCTTTCATTCAATCACATGAGCAGCAGCTATAATTTCTAAATAGCAAAAACTGCCGGATTGTTATACAAGCATGGCATCTCTCTTGTGTTGTTTAAATAAATTAAAAAGGCTGTTGCTCTTATGATTGCTGTTACCTAGATAAAATAATTGCTAACAAAAAAAACATGATTTTGTTCTTGCGAGATTAGACCCTTTTAGTTTCCATTGTGGCATTGTCAAATCTACAAATACCAAATATGTAACCAAGAGTTCCAACAACGGTAGCAATAGCTATGACGAAAAGTAAGAAACAACGGTAAAATATATATATATATATATATTAAAGAAAATTTGGAAGAAGAGTGTAAAAAAAGAAGAGAATATTATCAGATATGCCATACACAGTAACAAACATTATCACAAATGCCAATTTTTCTTTTCTTTTTTCCCGCCTGCCACACATCTATTGTCAAATAACTTTTATACCCTTCATCTTTTTTATCTAAAATTATTATAAATTTTTTCTTTCTTTCTTAGACATACACGATCAAAACTCTCTTTTCTCTCTTTCTACCGACTGTTCATCTTCTCCTTCTTCAATATGAAATTGTTATTTGAATCTCTCACTTTTCTGAGTTCTCTTGCATGCAATGATGGATTCCATCATGCAGTCAGTTCTACTATGGTCGAATCTTCCGACTGCTCCGCCTCCGTCCGTCATGGCCGGAAAAACATCTGAGACGAGTTCCAGAGTTGAGACCTCCGTCTGATTCGCTTGCCTCCTCCATAGCAGGCAAAACCACTAGGTCTAGTTCCATAGTTCTTAGATCCGACAATAGGTAAGCAAAATTGTAGGTCTGCAGATTCGGTGGACCAGATCCAGTCGACCAGGTTTTTGTCCACCCCTATTATGTCTTCTGTTCTCTTGAGTGGACTATATTTATTTGGTCATGCGTTTTGTGTCCATTGATAACAATAAAACTTGTCCACACTGCAGGTCTGCAAATCCGGTGTCCGGTGGACCAGAACCAGCCGACCAGGTTTTTGTCCACCACTATCAAACTTGTCTACACTGCATGATCTGGTGTCTGGTGGACTAGATCCAGCCTACCAGGTTTTTGTCCACCACTATCATGTCCTTTTTTTTTTTTAAGTTGTACCATATCCTTTTGGTCATGTGTTTTGTGTTTATTGCTAACAAAAATGTGTCCACACTGCAGGTCTGCAAATCCAGTGGACCACATCCAACAGCCAAGGTTTTTGTCCATCACTATTATGTCCTTCATCTCTTGAGTGGACCACATCCAACAGCCAATGTTTTTGTCCACCACTATTATGTCTTTCATCTCTTGAGTAGACCACACTCAAGGTTTGGTCTGACGATTTGTGTAACAACAAAAACCAATTTAAGTATTAAGTTATGGATTATAAATATAAGACATCAAATTGTGGACCAAAAATTTAGATGAGAATAGAATTATGTCTACAGCCAATGTTGTCTACCGCAGAAACTGTAAAATCTCATACCAAACAATTAATGAATATATATTTTCTTATTTTTTATTATAGGGGCAAATTTGTCTTTTTATTTATGTCATAAAGATGAAAAATGACAGTTCTCACAAGAAAAACTATAAACTGGCATTTCTAACAACTTTTTTTTTTAAATGGCATTTTTGACCAAATTAACAAAAAAAAAAAAAAAGGTGTCGTTAATCATTTTTTTTATTGTATTCACCAATTTTAATTGTTGGGTAAAACCAAAACCAAAACCAAAACCAAAGAGAGAGACCAGACCACACCACACCACTGTCGAACCAAAAAAATCAAAAAGTCTCCTTCTAGATCTCTCTCTTCACGATTACTTTGTCCGATCCGATTTGTGTGACTCGCCGGAGAAAACCAAAAAAAAGAAGTAAAACACATTCCGATCTTGAAATCGATTCACTCCTCTCTCTCTCTGACTCTCAGTATTGGATTTGGGGAAAAATTCGATGGATCAATCATTGATCTTACTAGTGCTATAAAAAAAGATGAGATTTGAGATTGAGAGATGCAGCCTAATCTTTTCCCATTCGGCACTGTTTTGAGTAATCCATTCCTCTTCAATGGCGGAGATCTAACCGAACTTGGTTCTGGTGCTGGATTCGAGAGCTCTAGGGTTTTCTTCTTACTCCCTTTCTTATTATCATCCCAAGGCGGCAGTGGTGGGATGGATTTGTCCAAAGTTGGTGAAAAGTTCCTCAGCTCTGTTAAATCCGCTACTTCTCTTGGTCTCTTACCTTCTCCTTCTTTCTCCGATCGTCCTGAGGTAATCTCCAAATTCATTAACATCAAATGGAGTTTGAGAATTTGTCGAGATTTTAAAGTTTTTATTAGAAAAAATCCAATGTGTGTGTAGATTCCTGCACGTGCTGCAGCTGCTGCTGCGGTTGCTCGTGCTTTGGCTGGACTACCTTCTGATCAAGGGTTGAGTATATCTTCTACTGCTACTGAGCTTAGTTCAATTTATGGGAATAGACCTCTTCCTCAGCAAGTTGAAGAGCTTGAAGAAGGGTTTTATGAAGAGGTTTGTGTGTGTGTGTCTGCTTTAGTTTGGTATTGGGAGATTTTGTTTCATCACTAAAGCCTAGAGGTGGTGGCATTTATGGTTTTGTTGTTTTCGTGTAGGATTTTGATTCTGTAATGCATATTTTGGAGAATGTGCCGGATGATCAAAGTGAGTTGGCTTATTTTGAGAAACAGGTACTAACTCCTCTTAAGGAATTTAATATTGGTCTTATCCTGATTCTTGAAAGATTTAAGAATGCTGATGAACGTTTTAGTTAAGGAGTTTATAAGGTTTTTTTCTTAACTGTGTAGGCCACCTTGAGGTTGGTACAGCTGGATAGAGTGGCAGAAGATCTGTCTCACCATGTTATGGAGCATCATGAAGTAATGGGTAAGTACCTTAAAATTGAAAAGACTTGTCTTTTTTTCCTCTTTACGAAAACACGATGTCGGTTAAGAAGACCGTATGCGTTTGGTTTTGTGAATATTAATATTTGCTTTTGGCCAGTGAAGGGGATGAATTTGGTTAGAGAACTTGAAAAAGATTTGAAGATTGCAAATGTCATCTGCAAGGTATCGGTTTCATATTCTTAGCTTTACATAAACACTCCAGTGGATTCATTTTCTATTTTATCTGTTACTGGTTTGAACTTGGTTGTGGCCGTTCTTGTGTGTTTCTTGCCAGAATGGAAGACGAAATTTGACTTCTTCTATGAATGAGGCCTCCAGAGATCTTATTGTACACAATCATTCCAAAAAGAAACAAGCTCTTCTGGTAGGATTCTCTATTTATTTCAGACATCTAGGCTTTACTGTCGTTTCTTTAATTATTTTCTTGAAATTTTTGTCATGTGTAATATAGTTTCCTTCCATCAGTATGCGCGGAGGTTTGTGTAGAAAATTACTCTATATTATTACTTTTTAGAAAGTGACCAAGTATCTAGTCTGTTTTAATCTCTAAGGGTTTGTTTATGCAAGTACTTTCTTAGATACAATCATACAATCTACTGTGTAATCTCGGCTAATCAGCAAGGGCTTAAGTGTTTATTTTAATATTCAAACACACTGTTAAGAATGTTTAATTTACTCTACTTGCAGGATATGCTTCCTATTCTAACCGATCTCCGCCATGCAAGGGTAATGCGGTCAACTCTTGAAGACCTTGTTGAAGAAGGAAACTATTGCAAGGTTGGTAGTTTATCTCCGTCTCTGTTGTATACTCCCATGGTTTTCTTATATGGATTATGGTGATATTATGATATGAAACTAACAAGAGTTGGTAGTTTATCTCCGTCTCTGTTGTATACTCCCAGGGTTTTCTTATATGGATTATGGTAATATTATGATATGAAACTAACAAGAGATGGAAAATATATTCGTTTGTATGCAGGCGTTTCAAGTTCTATCGGAGTATTTGCAGCTGCTTGATAGTCTATCTGAATTCTCAGCAGCCCAAGAGATGACCCGTGGTGTTGAGGTAGTTATTGCTTATTCATGACTAACCATTGTCTTTGTAATTCTATTTTCAGTCGGTTGAGCTTCTCATACTCTTTTCAAGGTTTGGTTAGGAAGAACTCTCCATAAGCTGGATTCACTATTGTTGGGCGTTTGCCAGGAGTTCAAAGAAGATAGTTATGTAATGGTTAGTAAGCCAACTAATTCTCATGTTATATCTTTATAGCTTTCTCCTTAAAAGATTTAAACTAAAAAGGATCAAATTGTGGGCCTTCAGTTCAGTCAGCGGGCAAGAAATTTTGTTCAGTGGCAGTATTTAACTTGTTATGTGCTCATACTTTTAGGTCCTTGACGCTTATGCACTGATCGGTGATGTCTCTGGTCTTGCCGAAAAAATACAAAGCTTCTTTATGCAAGAAGTTATCTCAGAAACCCACTCAGTGCTAAAGACCATTGTTGGGGAGGTATGTGAGTTAATTATTTAATTGTTGCTCTTGTAGAATGTAGTCATGCATGCTTGGATGGATGGTTGGATGTATTTAGCTTGCTGGTGTATGGTGCAATCATTTTTTTCCCCATTTTTTCTGGTGTATGGCAGTCTTTTTCCTTGTTGCTTAGATGTAACTTTTGATCCTAGCAGATACACGAAGTAGCAATTTTAAATATGGAAAATATAGGGTATACAGATAGATATATTGAATGGTCAACAAGTCAAGTGTGGTGTTTTTATAGATGACATCACTTATTTTTTAGAATGTAAAGACGGCTACAGTTTGTTTTACATGTTCTGGTTTATCTTATACTCATATAGATGCAATTACTGTCATAGGGGATAATTCTTCTTTACTTATGATACTTACTGACCACGAAATGAGTTTTTAAAGTCAGCATATCAAACCAATCAGATTTTTGATCCATTCTCTGTATATATTTGTTTTTGTAGGATAACAGTGCTGCCACCCAATATAGTAGGTATGCTCTATGCACCTGAGTTATTTCTGGTACCTATTACAGTATCTTGTATTTATCTCAGGCCCCTTTTTGTTTGGATTCTAGCATTCCTGCTGATTTCTTTTCTTAAATTAATTTCAGACTTACCTACAGCGATCTATGCCTTCAGACACCAGAATCCAAGTTTAGGCAATGTCTTTTGAGAACACTAGCTGTGCTGTTTCAGTTAATATATTCATACCATGAGATAATGAGTTTCACGCCAGAAAAGAAGGTAGGTTCCATTCCCTGCTTTAGTTTGTATTTAACATTTTCTGATTACCTTGATTGGGTTCTTAAAACACCCCCTGGTTCGAATTTCAGTGCTATAATATTGTTGTTAGATTTCATAGTCTTAAAAACCTCTGTGTAGGCTTTTCACCTATAATCTGAGCAGAACTATACCTAAACTCATTATATAAAACATTTATCTTTTAAGCTGTAATTAGTGTGAATCTTAGCATTTGTTTATAGTTTTTCTGTGTGTTTGTGTAGTTTGGTAGTGTAGAACTCTAAGAATACCTGCTTTATTGATAGGGATATTATCTCGGAATGTGTGCAATTCTTGGTTATTTCCTAGTTAGCAAACAAAGGGGTGTTTGTATCTATGTACTCCATGTTAGGTAACTGATTGTCCAAGAATTTTGATAAGTTGTTTGATTTCAGTACAATACTTTTTTGTTTCAGTCCTAAAACAAGTTGTTTAATAGGTCCTAAAATATTTTCTCTTTGATGGCTTATCTTATACATTGTCGACTTCCTTTAGATTATTTTCTGTATGTTGTCCGCGTCAATTCGTTTAAATTATCTGTAATGGTTTATAAGGGCTAAGCTTCTGAACTGGAACAGGTAGAAAGTTTGATTTCACCAAGTTCTGCAACAACTCAAATGGTTGATTCAGTAACTAGAAGTGCATGCGACCCACAGGATGGGGGCCTCTCATCAGCCATGAGTTCTGGAAGTATACCTCCTTGTACAATTTCTGCTGAAGAGTCTGATGGAAGTGGAACATCCAGTTCCGTGCAGCAGGTGCTGCAGGCGTCTGATAGTGCAATAGATGAGCCTAGAGATTCTGGAGATGCAGTATCATGTGGCGAGTCGCCATGGTACCATCTACGAAAAGAAAGTGCAGCTTTTGTTTCAGAAACTCTTCAGAGAGGACGAAGAAATCTTTGGCAACTTACAACGAGCCGTGTCTCAGTTTTGCTCTCTTCCCCAGGTGCTTCATCAACAAGTATACATCAGTTCCTAAAAAATTATGAAGACCTGAGCATCTTTATCCTTGCTGGGGAAGCATTCTGTGGATTTGAAGTTGTTGATTTTAGGGAGAAGCTAAAGGGTGTATGTGAAAATTATTTCACTGCGTTTCATAGACAAAGCATGCATGTAAGTTCAGTTTCACATGCCCATTGGACTAACATTGCTAATACCACATACCTAGTTACTTTCATGCATCACCTCTCCTACATAATAACGTAAAGGTAATTTTTGTTTGGTTTTTCTCCCTAACAGGCGCTTAAAATGGTTCTGGAGAAGGAGACATGGACAAAATTGTCTCCTGATACTGTGCAAACTATTAATTTTGCTGGTCTTGTGGGGGATGGGGCTCCCCTAATTATTTCTTCCCGCAGTGCCACTGGTTCTTCCAGATTCCCTCACTCGAATAAGTCAAATAACTCAGTTGATCCAAGTGGTAACAGGAGTGGATTTTCTTATTGGCTGAAAAGTGGAAACCCCTTCTCAGCAAAGTTAACTCTCTATAGAGAAGATCAAGACTACTCCTCAGTTAATGGAGCTATCTCTCGAGATGATGAAGGGAATGATAGTATTCACGATGATGTTGTGAATCCCAAGATAAGAGATAAAAAACGCGTTAACGGAGGCAGTCCTGTTTCAGAAGATGAAAACGAAGACCTTCTTGCTGACTTTATTGATGAGGATAGTCAGCTTCCAAGACGAAGTTTTACACGTAGTCAATCAAGGACTTCATCTTCACATCTCAGTACTAATGATGATTTGACAGCTCAAACAGGATCGTCCCTTTGTCTTCTAAGGTAATATATGCCGCTTAGCAAATGTTTGAAATTATAATGTCAGCCTTTCTATCGCATATATTCCCCAGGTCACTTTTATGACATCGAATTGCATTTACTGTGTTCGTTGTCTTAGATCAATGGATAAGTACGCGAGGCTTATGCAGAAACTAGAAATTGTTAACGTTGAATTCTTTAAGGTACCAATCCTAACTCTTGGAATTCTGCAGATATCTTTACTATGCTCCCCTCGATTTCTAGTTTAAAGCTTCTCTTACTCCTGTTTGAAATTTTGTAGGGAATATGCCAATTGTTTGGGGTCTTTTTCTATTTTGTATTTCAAGTATTTGGTCAAGAAAATACTAATTCAGGTGGAAAAGGAGTCGCTGACTCTTTCAATCGTGAGTTACTGATTCGTTCCTTTTGTAAAGTTTCCACCCCCTTGATGCTACAATATGGAAAGCCATTTTGCTCAACATAGATATACTTCAAAATTTTAAAATGCAGATCGTTTGAAAAGCAGCTTATCCCGGATATCACAAGAGTGTGAGCAATGGATAAAACCTCACATTTCATCATCACCTTCTTCTTCACTTGCCTTTCCCAACACAGTTCATAGTCTTGCGGACGTGACTCCAGCAAATCCCTTAAATACTTCTGGTCACATATCAGGCGTATCTTTTAGTCTCAAGGTATAACCTGGAACTAGGTTTCCATCAATCTGAACCATTCGTATTCATTTATTATTTCGCGTACTTCATGTATGAAGTGTGAGAAGAGAAGAGCAGCTGCCTCACTTCTTCATTATATCTCAAGGTTGTGTAATGAAATGATTCTTTTTTATCGCTTGCAGGAAAGATGTGCTGCAGTGGACACTGTTTCTCTTGTGGCTCGGATATTACATAAATCAAAGGCTCATCTCCAATCAATGCTTATGTCAAGAACTGGCTCTCTGGTTGAAGACTTCTTTGGTCAACTGGTATGCATCTCTTTCAGTTTTGATTTCTTGCATTAAGAGAAACTCTGGTTGGAGCCTTACTTTGCTATGCTGTTGACAACATACAAACTTATTATACAAAGACCTCTGTAGCATCTAATAGGCTTTTGGCTCTATCAAATAATGGATTATGCAGGACCTGATCATTAGTTTCATTGTATTCTTTTGCGAAACTTATTTCTCCTATATATATATAATGAAAAACTATTTATATACAATATGTGGTAGCAAATATATTTGAAGGAGTTGCATTAAGTGGAATGATTCATCAGGTTGATTCCGTACCTCATCTGACAGAGCACTTACATAGGACAACTGCGAGGATACTGCTGCATGTTAATGGGTAAATTGCCAATCTACTTTGAGCTTGTGCTTCAAAAGAAGTTATTAGATAAATTGCATTTTTCGTCTCTTGCGCCTTCTGTTCTTGTTCTTACTGACCTCAGGAGTTTTAAAACTGTTACATTGAATCTATATACTGTGAATTCATTGCTATGCTAAAGTTGATAACTGGTTCTCACTGGGGGTATGTATATTCATTTAGCTTCAACTAATTTTACAGATATGTCGACCGGATAGCTAATTCTAAATGGGAAGTCAAGGAGCTTGGAATGGAGCATAATGGGTTTGTTACTTCATCAATCTTTTACACTACTTTCCCTTTCAACTGAATCATGAAGTATTTAATGTTCATAGTTTCAAAACTGGTTTTCATAAAAAAATTTCTCGTTTTGTACAAAACTATAATTGGCAAGCCACCTATTTAACTGCCGAATTTAGATTCAGAAATTTAATGCACTGGCATGCTGGACCATTCATTGCATCGCTACTATGTCATATGTAATAAACTCTTTAAATGAACAGGTATGTTGATTTAATGCTCGGGGAATTCAAACACTACAAAACAAGGCTTGCTCATGGAGGCATTCCACCGGAGGTAAATTTCTCTCTAATCTTCATCAATTCCAGAAGTTAACAGTATTGCCAGAATATATCAATGCTTGCATCTTTGGATTGGGACATCAGTGGTGACTGATTTCCTGAGCCCCCTATTAGTAGATTGCACCTGTTGAGGTTTTTGGTTTTTTTTTATGGTTGTGTGTCACAATCAAACTGAACATAAGTCTACTGCATAATCAATCAACTGACGGACAGGATGCAAATTAATTTGATTAAGAAATCAGATTGCGAATGTTGTCTTATAAAGCTATAGGGAAATCTGTATCCATTTTAAACCTTTTTCATATATATATTAGGTCCAAAACCGCCTACTGGAATATGGAGTTGAAATATTTGCGGAGATTCTGGTTGAAGGTTTATCACGAATAAAAAGATGTACTAATGAAGGACGTGCTCTCATGTTATTAGATTTTCAGGTACTTTTCCTGCTTTTTTTTCCAGTGTTCTCTTCTACAGAAGATCAGGAATTGTATACATGCATAATAGATGTTTCAATCAACATTGACAGGAGGACATTTTAATACTACTAATATTGAAAATTCACATAAACAACACAGCTGCAGTTGAGAGATATATTGAATCACGTGAGTCGGTTTTGACCCACATTATCGATCTTCTTGTAGGTTCTAATAAACGGGCTACAGCACTTTGTGCCTACAAATGTGAAGCCGAAGTTACAAATAGTCGAAACATTTATCAAGGTAAGCAACACATAAACTCATGTGTATATGCAGACTCAGAAACAGAAACATTTGTTACAAGCTTAAACCAAAATCATCACTCTTTGCAGGCATACTATCTGCCAGAGACGGAATATGTTCACTGGGCAAGGGCTCGTCCGGTAAATAAACAATTCTTCTTTATTTTCGGTCTTGCATAAATCAAACAAACCAATGAATTTTGCTTCTCGAGTAGTTTGATGAAAATGTGTAAACATGGGTTGTAAATATACAGGAATATACAAAAGCACAAGTCGTTGGACTGGTGAATTTAGTAGCCACCATGAAAGGTTGGAAGAGGAAAACGCGGCTGGAAGTTATCGAGAAGATCGAATCAGCTTCTGCGTAGAACAATCTAGAAGCTTTTTGGAATCTTCAGCAACCGCTAGTAATATTTCTTTCCTGTCGGGTCTTGTCCTGTCTGTTCTTACTTTTGCATTTGTATCGAGTGGTGTAAATTTGAGGATAGGCCCCTTCTTCGTAGTTTATTGGTTTTGTGTAAAAGATCCTCCTGAAGTTGTACATTTTTGAAGATTTGTAACAGACAACTCTTCCTCCATTTAATTACTTAATTAATGTCTTAAGTATTTGTATTATCAGATCCTTAAACCCGATTCTTGTACTTTCTCTACCTTTGTCTACTGGGATATGTAATAGATGAATGATTATTTTTTTATAAGAATAAAAAAGCAATGATGATATATATATCGAATATTTATTAGCTTTTCTAATATATGAAAAAGGTAAGAAAAAAAAGGGAAAAATTCCAAAAAAACATCAACTATTTAATATTTGCTAGAAAAAAACATGAACTTTTTTCGTTGCCAGAAAAATACGCAGACTATTTTTTGGTTGATAAAAAATACACGAACTATTATCTTTTTCCGTCTCCGTTACAACCATTAACGGTATTGTGACAGCGTTACTATTTTTAAAAAAAGTTCCAGAAAAAAACACAAACTATTTATTTTTTGCCAGAAAAATATATGAATTTTTTTTTGTCTAAAAATATATAAATTTCATTTTTGATTTTTCCATTAACAATGTTAGAGATCATAACCCATAACTTTCTCTACTCTCTTGAACTTCATTCAAGTTTTCACTACTATTTAGGATAACTAAATTCAAGAACAAAAATACACAATTAGATTAATCGATTTCCAAATTTCTCAATTAGTGTTGTTTTTGGATTTATACTGACTTTACAAATTTTGAAACTTCATCAACACTTCTTTAAAATTTTATGATATATCCACCTTTGTATACATTTAAAAAAATATTCATCTTTTTAGTTTGGTACCTTTAATGATGCTTATAGCCAGTGTAAATCATTAAATGGACTGGTGTACGTACGCAAACTTGATCGAGATTGTAAATTATAGCCATTTTGTGGGACATCAACTCTTGTAACCTAACCAGATTCACCATTTATTTATGCAAAAACAATACTAATTGAGAAATTTGGAAATCGATTAACCTAATTATGTATTTTTGTTCTTGAATTTAGTTATAATAAATAGTAGTGAAAACTTGTATGAAGTTCAAGAGAATAGAGAAAGTTATGATCTCTAACATTGTTAGTGGAAAAATAAGAAATGAAAAATTATGTATTTTTCAGGCAAAGAAAAAAAAAATTCATGTATTTTTCTAGCAAAAAATAAATAGTTTGTGTTTTTTTCTGGAACTTTTTACAAAAATAGTAACGCCGTCACAATACCGTTAACCGTCGTAACGGAGAGGAGGAGAAAATGGAAAAAAATAATAGTTCGTATATTTTTTATCAACTAAAAAATAATCTGCGTATTTTTTTGGCAATGAAATAAGTTCATGTTTTTTTTTTGGCAAATATTAAATAATTAGTGTTTTTTTGGAGAATTTTCTCGAAAAAAAAACAAAGCATGTGTAGTAGTTTCACTGTTGACTCTTTTATTAGCTTTTAACGTTTTGAGTTATAAAATCAATCAGATGTGAAAGACGTCGGCATCATGTTGTGATGTGGAAGTTGTGGAAGAAAGCGTGGTCAAAGTTGTGGTGACTTGGTTATCTCTCCAACCATGTTTAATGCAACACATGGCTCATCTACTGGTACCTGTTTTTTTTTTACCACAAAAACATTCGACATATTATTTTTTTTCCAAATTATTTTACCATATATATTTATTAATGTTGCGTGTAAAAGAGAAGGAAGTTCTATTTTTAAACCACTATTGAATATCTGATGAAACAAAAAAAGACAGAAGTATAAAATTTTTGATAAAGGAAAAAAAAAGGTTATAAAAGATTTCAGACATTGTTAAAAGCATTAAAGAGACAGAGTCGACAAATCGTTTTGATATAAAAAGAATAAAAAAGACAGAGAGAAAGCATGAAACGGACACAAAACTACAAAAGAGACTTGTGCTATCGTTTAATAGATGCATCACGTATCTCTCACGTTATTCAATAAATATGAACTAACTGTATATATAATATTCTTTTTAATTTTTTTTTTTTGTGATGGCTGACCAAATCAAGTTTAGCAAGAAATATCTCTATGACATAATATGAAAGAAGAGAAGTTACTAAAGGATAATAATGAGAAGTGTGTGTACTTACAAAATGACCAGCACCAAGAATCCAATAGAAATGGAGATTTTTGTATGATTTGGTAAAGCCTCTTGTTGCTTTGTCACTTTCGCAGTATAATGGCTTTCTTTCCATATTCTTGAATTCTTCTAGCCCTCCCCACCTTCACACATCCATCATTATTATCATCAAAATCACCATCAACTTTAAAAAATAATAATAATAGCACCAACAACATTGGTTGAGTTATCTAACATTATTCCCTAGCTTAATGTTACCCGATTTTAAGTATTTTTTTTTTTTGGAATATTGGTCTTACTTGAGCTTGTGAACCCATGCTTCAGTTCCACTTGTTGAGCAGATAACATCAAGCTGCGTGAGTATAAACCACATGTCAATTTGTTTCAATAATAAACAGTTTCTTTTTGCAAATGCAAATGATTTCTCATATTTTTCATATCAGTTAAATAAATATATAGATAATGATGGTCTTACTTGACCATTATAGATGGTCACATTTATCCCCTTGGCAAGAAGCTCATCGACCTGCCAAAAATTATTATATAAAATATCATATCTAACGTTCAAATAATTGAAACTGATTTAAATAAAATTATTCAATAATAGAAGAAGAATGGTTACGTCTTCGATTACGGGTTTCATAAAAGCAGCATACATCGCTGCAAACACGTCATTCGAATTGTTCCCCCATCTGTTAATTTTGTAAAACACATATATGATATAATAACACCACACTTAAGAACTAAAAAAGGATTAAATTAACGATTAAGAGAAGTAGTCATACTTACATGAGGTCTTTGGGAATGATCTTGAGCTTCTTCTTAATAACGCCATTCATTAATGTGTTAAGATCTCCTTCCTCTTCTTCTACGTCACTCAAACTTCTCAAACCATTTAAGTAGCTCGAATACTTTTTAATTCTATTTTGTTTTTTGGTTTCTAAACTCGTTGTAAGTGAGACAGGGTCCATACCAGAATCCAATAGAAAATTGTAAAAATCCTACAATTCAACCAACGTGTAAATTGTTTCACTTTATCACTCAAATCCTCATAGTGTAAAACAGTAAAAAGAATATAAAAATTAAAAAGGGAGAAATAATTACGACGGAATTGGATTTGTTGCTAATCAAGGATTCAAGATCCATCCACGTTAGCGTGGCTCCAACGTAGTCACCAATCTTTATTTGTTTTCTAATCTTTTCGGCTAGGCTGTTCCAACAACAGTAACATATCTATGGATTAGAGAGATAATTAATTAATTTTTACGTATTTATTTTGGAAAAATAAGATTTTTGTAACGAGAAAGACCTGTTTGAGAGATCCAAGCCATTGTCATCAAGCCTAGAGACATACTTGAGAAGAGGTCCCCATGAAAACTGTAACCATTAGTTTAATTAAATAATGTTTAATTTCATTATAATCTCAAATATATAATTGAGTTACCATTATTTACTATAACAAGTAACAAGTAACAAAATTGATGAAACTCAAACTCACCACAAAATCTTCAGGGGATATCCAACTATCTCCCAAAACCACTCCTATTCACACATTATGTATCTTACATTATTAATTTCATTTTATTCAAACAAAAATAAATAAAATATCTCTTTACCTCCTAGATGAAGCTTCAACTTGCCAGATTTAACCGATTCAAAAACCGATAAACCGAGCTTAACTGCGATTTTGCCACCATAAGATTCAGCAACAATGAAGAGAGGGCTTTGGTTTAAAGTCTGGTTTTTGTTGAAGAGTTGTTGCAACAGTTTGGTCAAATCCTCTGCTGCTTCTTCATCACTTTTCACATACAATTCCTTTTGATTCTCCTCCACGAAACTGTACCCTGCCCCAACTGGACTATCCTTTATTTTTTTCAATTAAAATAAAATGATTAAATTCAACATACGTGAGTAAGCTTAAAAGACTGATCAAATTAGATATTACGCAACAGTACCAATTAATTATATACTTTTTAAATTACAGTTTTCTTTTATTCTATATCAAAGAAGAAGAATAATATTGTTGGCAATGAAAATAAAAATGAAAAAGAAAATAAATACGTACCACAAACAAGAGGTCGGCTTTCTTCAACCAAGTTGAGTTTCTGGGATTGAGAAATGTGTCTAATGGACCAACCTCCTGAAAATTCCCTATTCCAACCCCTGAAGCTCCCTGTTTTCATCAAATAATGATCACTAAACAAAAATATTCCTAATGTATAAAAAGACGAATGAGATGAGAACAACGTGTTACATAAAAGTAGATACACCCACAAATATAAACTTACAGGTCCACCCTGGAGCCAGAGGATGATAGGCCATGGTTTGGAAGGATCTTCAACTCTATATGGACTTTTATAATGCCACCAAAACATGTGTGCTTCTATGTTTTGATTTAGAAAAAAAAAAAACAGAGTCAAAAACAAAACCCATTTAGTCATATCTTACTATATACCAAGTAAAATCTTGAAAATTGGGTAGAAGAGTGAGAGATAAAGAACGTTACTTGGTCTAACTTCGACGTATCCCCAAGACTCGGATCCATCGGAGTTGCTTCTTTCAGGTTTGGTTTCTCCATTGGTACATGACACAATGAGACACAGAATCACCAGATGAACAACTGACGTGTTCTTCATTAAGACGACTCTTCTATGGATCAATTTTTTTTTTTCCTATCTTGTGATTGTAGGGCGAGGGAGAGAGAGAAAAAAAAAGATTGAGAGAGAAAAAGACACTAGGAAGTAATATATTTTAGAATGTCAAGTCGTTAAGTCAATGCTATTGGTTCAACCTTATTTGGTATATATATACCATACAATGAAAACACCACTTTGGGAGTCTTTTTAATCAAAATTTACAATAATTTGAAATATATAATGACTAGAATAAAATTTCTCTAACTGAAAATGCTTAAAAGATCGTTTATGAAAATAATATTTAACTAAATAACTATATGAAAAGGTTGGAAAAGTTATGTGAATTATATAAAAAAGTTTGTGCATCTGATCTGGAAATTAAATTTGGTGAGCCGGATATCCTTTTGGGTTCAAAACCCACATGTTACACATAAATACAAAATACTCATTTCATTTTTGTTTGATAAGAATCTTATAGTAAGATGTTTTAGCTGTTTTCTTTTGTTTCATACTCCCTCGGTTTTCTATTATTAGTCGTTTTAGGCTTAATTTTTTGTTTTGATTTAGTTATCGTTTTTCATTTTCCAATGTAATTTTTAACAGAAATTATTTCATTTTCCCTTTATTAAATAAATAAAGTTAAATATTTTAAAATTTTAATAGTCAAACAAGGGTATAATAGAATATTTATTCATTTTGTTAATTTATGTGAAAAAATCTAGAACAACAATTAATAAAAACCAGAGTGAGTGAAGGAGTAGTTAACATTATTTGTTCTACTTAACTATGTAAAACTGAAGTTTCCCTAACATAACTACATCTAGAATATTAAACTACTATTGGTCAAATGAGTTTAAAACCTCAAAGGTAAAAAAATAAACTATAAAATATTTTGATTTTGACGCATTTAGCCTATTTTTTAAAAAAAACAAAACAAGATAAATACTAATTTTCTGGTAGTACATCAACCGATCATAGAACTTGAAATGAAGATTTGAAGTGGATAAGAGCTCCGAAAAGGCAAGTAGTCTCCAACCACATCCCCCGTACATACAAGGAAAGAGTGAATGCTTCTACAAATCTCTTTAGTTAATAAAACTCAAAAGAACGAAAAAAATTCATCGGTTTGGTCCTTAGATGATGCGGGATCTATTGCAACGGATTGAACCCCTTTGACACCATAAAAGTGGTTTCGAGTTTCGTTACTGATTAGGAATTAGATTCATGCGTAAGTTTGTTACCCTTTTAATAAATACCATAACTGCCCAAATAGAATATTTGATAAAGCGATAATGGTATTTTTAGCCATTCGGGGAATTGACGTAAGGTCGATGCAACCACTACTGCACATGTTGGCCTTCAGTATCGCGTCACTTTCTCAAGCTAGAGAACAATAAAAATAATAGTAAAATAAAAAGAGAGTTAAAATTATAACAAAAAAAAGTACATCTGAATATTCAGGCAATTTAATATCCAAACTCATACGTACATGGCCAAACTTAGCTTTCATGTCAGAAGAGATATAGTATATAATTACAACCATGTATATAATTTTCTTCAAACTATCATTTATTTGATGAATCAACATATAAAATACATACACCTATTCGTTTTTTTTCACTAAGAAAAGAAACTCAAAAAATGAACAAACAAAAGAGAGGAATTTGCCTCTCTCTTTTTTTTGGCTGAAAGAAAAAGAAGAAGAATTTATCTTTTCTTAACTCTTTTCTCATACTTTTTTTTTTGTGATGAACTAAGTATTCTTGAAGTTAATGTGGAATTTTTTTTTTTTTTTGGTAGAAAAGTTTATTTGGAAGTTATATGTAGAGAAAGAAGTTAAACTAAAAAAAAATTGTTAACTACACCGAATTGAACTACATCAAACCAAACACAATCCTAATCAAACTGTGAGTACATATACATAGTTGAGTTAGGTTAGAATATTTATAAACCAAAACTCAATCCTAGTCTTTAAAGTGAGTGATTTGGTTCCTCTATGAGACTTTGGGTTTAAGCAAAGCATGTTTGGATATAGAAAACATCCCATTCGATCTTGTTATCAAGATACTCTTGAAACTGCCTGGTAAAGTCTATAGCGAGATTTAGTTGCGTATCGAAGCTATGGGATTCCACATTCCGCACTCCAGATTTCACTGAATCCTTCTTCACCATATCTTTTTCGTCTCACCCGAAGATTTTGATCACTTGTCAATTAGAACCCAATACGTTCTTCTTCTCATTGCCACAGCCTCAAAAACTGTCGTGTCCTACTACTATAACCGCCAATTTTCATTCGAGCTTCCCAATGAATTGTCCCTCCGACAAATGTCGTCCTGTTCGGGGCTTGGTATACGGTAATACTCAATGGAGTTATGGTGCAACGGAGTGTCCTGAGCAATTGATATGTAACCCCAGCACAGGACAGTTCTTAACCTTACCAAAAGTGAAAAAGGGTTTTCGTGTATAGAAAAGCTGTTTAGGGTATGATCCAATTGACAAACAACTCAAAGTATTGTGCATGACCGAGTCCACTTCTCGTGGTAGTGTAGAGCATCATGTTCTAACATTAGGAGCTGGGAAAAGTTTGTCATGGAGAATGATCACATGTGATATACCACATTTTGATGCTAGTGTTGGAGTGTTGGACCTAGTGATTACGGTCATGTACACGGGTTTTCTACGTGTCATTTGATTTTAGAAAAAAAACCCGATAAATACTTGAATCTGGCTGAATTAAGCTGATATTTTTTTCACGATTTACACTTATATAAAATTTATTTTCTTGGCTTAAATCTTTTAAAATGAATTTAAATATTAAATGTGATTTGATATTTTTATGCACTATAAATCAAATATATATTTTACTTTAGTATATAACTAGGACCCGCCCGATGTGCGGCTTTAAAGTTTTATAAATTAAATTAAATTAAATAAAAATATATTAAAATTTGTTGTATGTTATTTATAAATTTTATTTTTGTTATAATACACTGATTTATATCCATTCACAAATTTTTTATGTGTGTTACTATTAAAAGTGTATTTTTTATACCTAAATATACTTTATGTGACAAATATATTATTTATCACCACCTAGAAAATGTCTATATGAACACATTAAGCCAACTATTTTACTTTCACTTCTGCATAGTTTTTTAATTACTAAAATTATTGGCTCAAAAACATTTTGAAGAAAAAATATATTACATAATATACTAATTAATGATGTATCATCACAATAATGTATGACCACTATGGAGAAAACCTCGGCTCCGCCCTCATCCCTTATGGATAGAACCTTGCGTCCAACCTCCTAGAGAACATTGGCTCCGCCTTCCTCCCTTGGGGAGATAACCTTGCGTCCAACATTCTCCACATTAATGTATTCGTATAGAAGTATCTTTAACACACCATGATGTAGCCTCTATCTCTGTAACACCTCAACCGCCACCTTGCTTAGTGAGCCCATGTCCACTCTCAGTTCATGGGCCCACCTTTTAAGTGGGTCCTACATCTATTCTCGGCCTGTGGACCCACCTATATTTGATGGCCGGTTTGTTACATTTGGGAGGCTTTAAAAACTTGTTTACCGACCCTACAAATCAAC
Source organism: Camelina sativa (assembly GCF_030686135.1). Taxonomy (NCBI): domain Eukaryota; kingdom Viridiplantae; phylum Streptophyta; class Magnoliopsida; order Brassicales; family Brassicaceae; genus Camelina; species Camelina sativa. The sequence goes on along the minus strand of NC_141884.1, from coordinate 18,858,054 downwards.
AGATGATATTTTCCTGTGTTTTTGTCCTCACCACACAGTTTTGACAATCACTTCCACGAAGATCACCCATCATGAAGTTCTCTCAGGACCTTTGACCGGAAAAATAAGTGCATTTTGGTGACATATGTGACCAAATCAATTCTTTTAAACATTTCCGCAAACCAGAGTGTCACAGTCTTTGAGCTCCTATGGATCTATCAACAACAATTTATATTTTTCTAATCTATCTATCTATGTTTGTTGTAAACTTGTGTTTGAAAACGCATATATTCATTTTTTTTTGGTCAATATATTAATCTTACCTATTCCCGACTGAAAAAGTAAAAAGTAGAAGAAAATTTTGGTTTAAAAAATAAGAAAAATTTACCTTCCCAATAAATTTTTTTTTCCAATTAAACAAAACTGAAAGCAGTGTTTTTGAATAAATGATTTAATATGAGACGATCTATGTTTATATAGAAGTAGGTATTTACAAAATTTTAAATTAATAATTAACTGTATATTTTCCTTAATCACTTTTTCTATTTTTTTTTGTAGAATTAATAACTAAAAACTAAAAATAAGTAAATAATATTATAATTTCGAATTTTATGATATATATATATATAATCTCCTTATAATTATTTTAAAAACCTTTGTATTTTTTAATAAATTCTGTAATTTTTGATAATTATCATTTTACTTTATTAATATTTTTTTAAACAAAATATTTTATTTTTGTTATAATCAAATTTTTTCTTTTAAATATTAACTTTTACACTTGTCAAAATCTGAGATTGATAACTTGACACATGTCAAAATCTTGTTAATGACTAACTTTCAAAACCCAACTTTATCTAATAAGATTTCTTTCATATTTTTTGTAAGAAAAGTGATGAAAAATATTAATTTTCATTTTTTTAATTAAAAATAATTACATCATGCTTTGCCAAGATAATTTGGTTGTGTAATTGTAAAAGTTCAAGTTGGAACAAATTTGATCTGTGTCTTTACACTTGTAGCATTCTTATGAAAAGAAATGAAAATTATCCACTCTTGTCATAAGACTCAAAACCCAATGGCCCAATAAAATGTTTGGGAATCAACCTTAACCAAACATCATATCTAATTGTATATCATATTCTTCCTCTCCTCAATAATTAACAATAAATATTTAATAACTAATATATGAAAAGATATCTACCAATCCCTAATAAGAAGAAAAAACATAAAATCTTCTCTTTTTTTTTTTTGTTTTTTCTTTTGTCAACAACATAAAATCTTCATTTACCAACAATAAAATAAAATTTATATTTCCCTTGCTCTCTTACCCTTAAAATCTCCTTTTCCTAAAATCAAATCATCTAGTACCCTGTCTCTCTTCCTCCTTCCCTCTCTCTACTGATCATCTTCATAAAGGTAAATGCCAATGGCAAGAGCATGTTCTTTGTTATTTATTACATTGTTCATAAGATTTTGTCTCGATCTTTTCTTTTTGCATATTGTAATTCTTATTTCTTAGAAAAATAAAACAGGACATAGATTAATGGAGGAGCCAAAATGGCTGGAAGCTCTCTTAAGAACACACTTCTTCAGCATTTGTCCTCAGCACCGCGAGATGCCGCGGAATGAGTGCAACATGTTCTGCCTCTCCTGTCAAAACGCTGCGTTTTGCTTCTACTGCCGCTCCTCCTTCCACATTGACCATCCCGTCCTTCAGGTCCACCTTCTTCTCAACACACATTGCATATTTATATCACTTTTCACTCAACTCAATTCTTTATCGATCATTGGCACGGAGACAGATAAGAAGATCGTCGTATCACGATGTGGTGAGAGTATCCGAGATAGAGAATGCATTGGACATAAGAGGAGTGCAAACTTATGTCATCAACAGCGCGAGGGTTCTCTTCTTAAATGAGAGACCTCAGCCTAAGAATTCCTCTCATGGCGCCGCCTCCTCCAACCCAAAATCCATATCCTACTTCTGTGAGACATGTTGCAGAACCCTTCTTGATCCCTTTCGCTTCTGTTCCTTGGGTTGCAAGGTTCGTTCACCTAAACTTTTTTCTGAATGCACACATTTCGCTATATAAGCCAATGTGGAGTCAATCGATAACACAAGTACTTTACAACATTGGTTTATGCATATTTTCATAATTATTACTATATAATGTCTTCTAATTTATTTGTCCAATTGAAAATGAGGAATCAGTTTTAGGATACACTGTTTAGTTATATGTATGGTAGAATCACTGAATCATCTATATTCAAATTCGCATTTGTTTGTCTCATATAATGTATCTTAAGAAAATGTATATACGTTACATTTGCAAAAGGGAAATGTATGATGTGATCATCATGATAAAAATGTCAGGTTGAAGGAATGAGGAAGAATAAGGAAGAGGAAGAAGAAAGATTGCGTAAAGAAAGACAACAAGAAACGCACAAAGGCACGCATCCTCCAACTCATACCTCTAATTCTAGGCGACGAAAAGGCATTCCTCATAGAGCACCTTTTGCCTCCTAATTTAATCAATCTTTTTCAAGAAATATATGAAATATTAAAATATAAAAAAACTTTTCTTTAACTTATTTTTATTTTTTAAAATCCATTTAATGGTCCACCCAAATTAGCATAATATATGTGTATTGGGTGGGTGTATTTATATATTCCCAATTTGTACAATGTCCAGCTCACTCCTCACAATCCTCTCACATGGTAACAACAATTTGTCTAGAAGAAAATCCTAATTTCCCCTACTTTTTTATATTTATTTATTCATCATTAAATACATTTCTAGCTAATTTTATACCATATCTATATGAGTAGGATTGTGGGATAGACTATGTTTGATATACTAATTAATTTGTGAAATATAAGTCTAATCATTATAATTACACATTGTACTAAAATCAAGAGCAAAAAGACTTTGCGGAAGGAAGAAAGGAATAACATGAAAATTAGGAAATAGTTATAGACTACGAGAATGTCGGTGAAGATCTATATTTTATACTTTTATTTTCGAGCATGTAGCTAGTGGTTTGAAGTTACCTGTCTCTATATCCATCTAGCTAAATATTTTAGTTTAGAAAACTGAAATTTTGTGGGGTTTAGGGCTCAATAATTGTGTATCTAAATGGCTAATAGGGACATGAATGTGTATATGTTTTGTATAAGACACATGAAATGTTTCTCTACTTGTTTTCGACATTAATTCTAAGCTGCTATATATATATATTTTAAATATAAAAATAGTTTGTCGTAGCCGTTAGGTATTCGAAAGGTACAGTTACTTAAAAAAGAAAGGAAACTTTCACTTATTATTTACATAAATAGTTTAAGTTGTAAAATTTTACGTCAAGGATGGTTATTACTTTAGTACGTATTGACCGTAATTTCTTTTCACTTATTTACATAATCTGATAATTTATGTCATTTATTAAAATAGCTAGGTTCTTAACTTTATAAATTACGTTTCGAATTAATTAGTTCTTGTACATATAACTGTAACAATATTTTTTTACTTGCGTTTCAAATTTTAAAATCTGACCACAAGGAAACGGCAACATTCAGTGGGGTCGAACCACAAGACCACAAGAAACAAAACAATACTTATAAGAATATAAGACACTTTATGAACCAAACGAAAACAGTGATTGTTTCTAAATTTTCTTCTAAAAACAAACTTAAATAAGAAAAGTTGAACAAGAACTAAACAAGTGAAGTAAGCAGAAAAAGAGAACAAAAAAAGTGAAGTAAGCATGCAAAAATTAACAAATTCAATGACCAAACTGTTGGAGTAAGCTTGAAGTAAGCTTGGAGATCAAGCTAATCAAAGAGAAATGGAAATTGGAGATTATATTTAGGAGATATCTAAATGTAATAGAATAAGAAGTTTTCCATTTAAGATTAGAAGAATATTCTTAGGAGTGTTATATATAAGGAGATGCTGAGATGTAGCATAACCTAAGAAGTTGTGAGTTTTAGAGAAGAGAGATTTAAGAGAGAGAGAGCTTAAGTTTTGAGATATTTTCTTAAGTAATAAGAGAGTTATTCTTATAAATTTGTCTTTCAATTCTTCTTTAAATTCTATATTTGGTATCAGAGCCTTACAAAGCTTATCAAAAGGATTTGTAAGACGCCATGGGTGAAATAACGGAATCAACAAACACGTCGCTATCCAAGCTACAAGAAGGAGGCGGTGGCTCTTCCTCATCAATCAAGTGTCCTACTCTAACTGCAACCAACTACACGGTCTGGGCTATGAAGATGAAAATTCTTCTCAAGGTACAAAGTCAGGAAATCATTGATGAAACATCAACCGATGCGGAGAAGAATGATATGGCCACAGCTCTGCTTTTCCAATCTATTCCGGAGGCGCTTGTGCTACAAGTAGGAGAACTGGAGTCTGCGAAGCAAGTTTGGGATGCCATTAAAACCAGACACGTAGGTGCGGACAGAGTCAAGGAAGCAAGGCTGCAAACGTTGATGGCTGAGTTCGATCGCTTGAAGATGAAGGATACGGAGACAATCGATGACTTCGTCGGCAAGCTATCGGAAATCTCCTCTAAATCAGCTGCACTCGGGGTAGAAATTGAAGAACCAAGAATCGTGAACAAGTTCCTAAAAAGTCTTCCAAGGAGAAAATTCATACATATCGTGGCTTCGCTGGAGCAAGTGTTAGACCTTAAGAAAACAAGCTTTGAAGATATCATCGGACGTTTAAAGGTCTATGAAGAACGTATCTTTGAGGAAGAAGAAGCTCAGGACGATCAAAGCAAACTCATGTATGCAAACTTGGATTCAACAGCAAACCGTGAGTTCACCGGAGGATATAGAGGACGTGGTGGACGGTTCTATGGCAGAGGAAGAGGACGCGGAAGGTTTAATGGTGGAAGAGACAATTCAAAGGTGACCTGCTATCGATGTGATAAAGTGGGTCACTTCGCATCGAATTGCCCGGATCGGCTCTTGAAATTACAAGAAGTGCAGGAGAGTGACAACAAGAGTACGGTAGAGGCTGATGAGCTTATGATACATGAGGTGGTGTATCTAAATGAAGAAAAGGTTGTTACTAGCGTGTATGAGACTAACAGCGGAAGAGATGATGATTGGTATCTCGACAATGGAGCCAGCAACCACATGACAGGAGATCGACGATACTTCTCGAAACTTGATGATTCTATTACCCGGAAAGTGCGTTTTGGAGATGATTCCCGCATAGACATCAAAGGAAAGGGATCGATTGAACTCATTGATCAAAACGGAGAGCTGAGGATAATGACTGATGTTTATTTCATTCCTGGATTGAAGAGCAACATCATTAGTCTCGGACAAGCTACAGAAGCAGGATGTGATGTTAGAATGAGGGGAGACAACTTAACGATGCACGATCAAGAGGGAAGGCTGCTTGTCAAAGCGATTAGATCAAAGAATCGACTTTACAAGGTGAATATGGGGATAAAAGACACAACATGTTTGTACTCAGCAACAACAAGTGACTCAAGCAGATGGCACGCACGGTTAGGTCACATTAATCATGAGAACATGAGGTCCATGGTGCAGAGAGAACTGGTCATGGGAATTCCGCTTACTAACTTTGAAAAGAAATTGTGTGGATCATGCTTGCTTGGGAAGCAAGCAAGGCAAGCCTTCCCACATTGTACCATGTTTCGAGCGACCAAAGTACTTGAATTGGTGCATGGTGACCTCTGTGGTCCCATAACACCAAGCACAATGGCTGGAAACAAGTATGTCTTTGTACTCATTGACGACTACTCAAGATACATGTGGATAACCTTGATGAAGGAGAAGAGTGAAGCTCTTAATAAGTTCATGAGATTCAAGAGTTTGGTGGAGCATGAAACCGGTGGAAGAATTCAAACGTTTCGGACAAATAGAGGAGGTGAATTTGTTTCAAAGGAGTTCAACGATTTCTGTGATAAGTCAGGCATAAAACGACATCTCACGGCTCCGTACACTCCGCAGCAGAATGGAGTTGTTGAAAGGCGTAACAGAATTTTGATGGAGATGACCCGGAGCATTCTCAAACATATGCGTGTCCCGAACTTTCTGTGGGGTGAAGCAGTGAGACACTCTACGTATCTCATAAACAGAGTTGCTACAAGATCTATCAAGAACAAGACACCATATGAGATGCTTCGAGGTAAGAAACCAAATGTTCATCATCTAAGGGTATTTGGCTGCATCGGATATGTGAAAACTGAAGCTCCGCACTTGAAAAAACTGGATGATCGATCACGAGTGTTAGTTCATCTCGGGACGGAGCTGGGATCCAAAGCTTACCGCTTATATGATCCACACACTAAGAGAATAGTGGTAAGTCGGGATGTAGTTTTTGATGAAGCAACAGGCTGGAACTGGAATCAAAGTAGTATGGAGCAAGGAGAAGCTGGAGAGTTTAGAATAAGCCTTGAAGTTTTTGGAAATCATGGTATTCATGATTCTGAGCCGTTTACTGCAGATGCGGGAACATAGGAGGTAGTAAGAACAGAGGGAGTGCGAACAGAGGAGCTAGTTCCAACTACCTTAAATGACGATCAAGATAGTGATTCTGAGGCCAATGATGAGAGTGAAGAAGACAACTCCGATGATGTTAATCCAGGTCCACAACCGATTGTTAGAAGATCAACAAGAGCAACAACACGACCCAAGTACCTCAACGATTACGTGTTATTAGCTGAAGCAGAAGGAGAACGTCTCTTAATGTTGATGAACGAAGAGCCAAGAGGGTTTTACGAAGCAACAAAATCGGAGGAGTGGATGCAAGCTTGTGAGGATGAGATTCATTCTATTACAAAGAACGCCACTTGGAACCTTGTTGAACTTCCACCCGCAGCAAAGCCAATAGGACTAAAATGGGTCTTTAAGCTTAAAAAAAATTTTGATGGAAGCATAAACAAATATAAGGCTAGGCTTGTTGCAAAGGGATATGTGCAGAGACATGGGATTGATTTTGAGGATGTATTTGCTCCTGTGGCTCGAATTGAAACAATCAGTCTTCTTATTAGCTTAGCCGCATCTAATGGGTGGGAGATACATCATCTCGACGTCAAGACAGCATTCCTCCATGGAGAGTTAAAGGAAACGGTCTATGTGACACAACCAGAAGGTTTTGTTGTCAAAGGAAGTGAAGACAAAGTCTATAAGCTCAACAAAGCGTTATATGGTCTTAGGCAAGCTCCAAGAGCCTGGAATGAAAAACTAAATGAAGTTCTCAAAGGACTAAACTTCAAAAGGTGCTCCAAAGAACCTTCGGTGTATCGGAAGAAGGTAAACAAGGATATCCTTCTTGTTGCAGTCTACGTTGATGACTTGTTTGTTTCGAGAACTAGTGTTGCGGTTATAGAAGACTTCAAGAAGGAGATGGCGTTAAGATTTGAAATGAGTGATTTGGGTAAGTTAACGTATTATCTTGGAATTGAAGTGTACCAACACAAGGATGGAATAACTTTGAGTCAGAAACGGTATGCGTTAAAGATATTGGAAGAAGCTGGACTTTCAAAGTGTAATCCGGTTCAAATGCCAATGGAGGCTGGTCTGAAACTATCAAAAGCAACAGAGGAGAGAGACATTGATGCCACAAGCTATAGGAAAAACGTGGGATGTCTTCGTTATCTACTTCATACAAGACCCGACTTGTCTTTTTGTGTTGGAGTTTTGAGCCGTTATATGCAAAACCCGAAAGAGTCTCATGGAGCAGCAATGAAGCAGTGTTTGAGGTATTTGCGAGGAACCACCACACTCGGTTTAACGTTTACAAGGTCAACTACGGAGGAGACAAGTCTGATCGGTTACAGTGACAGCAGTCATAACGTAGACCCGGACGATGGTAAGAGCACAACCGGTCACGTATTTTATCTTGGAAACAGTCTGGTTTCGTGGTGCTCTCAGAAGCAAGGAACGATGGCTTTATCGTCGTGTGAGGCAGAATTCATGGCAGCTACTGAGGCTGCTAGACAAGCGATATGGCTTCAGGAGTTACTTAGTGAAATCACCGAGATACCAAGTGGAAAGGCAATGATTCGAATAGATAATCAATCTGCGATTGCTCTCACTAAAAATCCGGTGTTCCATGGTCGGAGTAAGCATATACACACAAGATATCACTTTATACGTGAGTGTGTAGAGAACAGACAAGTTGAGGTCGAGCATGTTCCCGGAGATGAACAAAAGGCAGATATTTTGACAAAAGCTCTCGGAAGAATCAAGTACAAGGAAATGAGAGAACTCATTGGTGTTAAGGACATTGGAGGAGAAGACTTCAAGCTTAGGAGGGAGAATGTTGGAGTAAGCTTGAAGTAAGCTTGGAGATCAAGCTAATCAAAGAGAAATGGAAATTGGAGATTATATTTAGGAGATATCTAAATGTAATAGAATAAGAAGTTTTCCATTTAAGATTAGAAGAATATTCTTAGGAGTGTTATATATAAGGAGATGCTGAGATGTAGCATAATCTAAGAAGTTGTGAGTTTTAGAGAAGAGAGATTTGAGAGAGAGAGAGCTTAAGTTTTGAGATATTTTCTTAAGCAATAAGAGAGTTATTCTTATAAATTTGTCTTTCAATTCTTCTTTAAATTCTATACAAACCACGGAAGCAAACAACAAAAACGTGAAACTAACGATTGAATTCAACAGATTGGTTAGTTAACTTAGATTAAGTAGCAACTTATATGTTTTTGTGGGTATTAGTCTTTATTCTTTTGTGGATTAAACACTCTAGTACTCGATGACACACCATACAGCATACAAATAGAGTTGTCAAACTCTATCGATATACATCATATACTCATCCTTTTTTAAGTCGTCGGAGTCTCTCGTTTTCAGCTTCATCGAGCTCACGACACAAATAAACGAGAGAGAAAATGTGTTTTTTATATGTCGCTATCTGCGACGTGAAAAATGACAAGGCCTAGAATCATGTATAAACTATAAACAAGATGAGTGAGTCACCAACTGTAGATTATTTTGTTTTTGACGTTTTTCCTTACAAACTTGTTCAAGTTGGGTATCAACCAGTAATTTCTTATAAACAAAGAAACAAAAATATTGCTAATAGATGTGCTAAAAGCCGAAAAGTAAGTTTTAAACTATAATATGGAGAGAATTTGTCCCAGAAAAAAAAAAGAACTATAATATGGAGAGTTGTGAATTTTCTATGAATATTGTGGGCATTAGTTTGAATAAAAGAAAACAGAACATTGTTTTGCTTTCAGTTAATGTAAAAAAATAAGGGCATCAAGAAAAAATTTGGGAAACAAAATGATGGAGCTTACATTAAAACATGTAGATGAAAAAGTCCATTTAGAAGCAAACTAGCTAGCTAGCTAGAGTCTGTTTATAAACTTATATATTATCTTCAGCATAGTCTACAAAGGTGTAAACTCTAGTAGGATTCTCAAACGCTTCAAAGCCTTGAACTCTGACTCTTTGAAATGTTTTTCTTTGGGGATTGAAGTAGAATACAGAGAAACGTTCAGATGTATAGTTCGTGGACAAAATAATTTCCCTAGTAGCAGTTACTACGACAACGAAAACATCTCCCTCAATGAACATATCCACGGGAAAGGTGTATTCTTTTTTCAACCACTCTTGTTTCTGGGCATCCTCCAGAATCCACAAGCACATATCAAGATTACAGCTAGGCCTTTCGTAATCATTATAAACGTAATTATGAGTATACCAGGAGCAACTAATAACGCCTAGTTTACCCTTGTAATTTATCAGTTTAGTAGGCGGAGATGATAATAATAACTTCCTGTAGGTGATAATAGAATTTGTCCGAAGAAACCAAAGCTTTTCAGACCTTAACATCAAAGCAAGCTATCTTCACACCCGTTGCTAGCCCAGCTATGTAATACAAAACCCCATTGATGCATACCCATTCACCTATAGGATAATGGTTTTCGGGACAATACATTTGTCTCCATGACATGTTCCCAGTTCCTAATGTCAGAATATGTACTACAAGAAAATTGAGTTTTAATAGCACAGTAGTATAGCGTTTTTGGCAATAATGCTATCGTTAGTAGACTTTTAATTTTTAGATAGCGTTTGTGTATATGTAAACGCTATGTTATATTATATTAAAAAAATGAATAAAGTTTTTGCCTATTTCGAGGCTATGTTTAATAGCAATACCAATTAGTAAACGCTATGATAGTGTTAGGCGGTAAACTAAAAATTAGATCCCGCGACACTTAGAAAAATTTGGAGGCTATCTTTTCACTTCTCGACAAAAATCCCTAATTACCCACGAACCCTAAAAATTTCATTTCTTCCCTCTCTCTTCTTTTTGCTCGATTTTCACTGTCTATTTCCGAAATCCGACTTGTGTCCGACACAATTTTTACTCTCCCAACACAGATCTCCGACAATTTCACTCTCCGACACAGATCTTACTCAAAGTCTTTGCCAAATCGGATTGTCTCCCGAGTCCTTCCAGCTTCCCCTCGGTCGATTGTGGTTTTATTTTTCTGGTAAATCTCACTCTTTTGTACGAAATCTCAGTTTTGTTCATTCTTTCGATCTAGGGTTTTATTGTTCTGATTCTTCTGATATGTTTCTAATTTGTTACTTTCGTTTTTTTGTCGGTCGATTTCAAGGAAAAGTAAAGACAATCTTGAAGGTATTTCACTCCAACTTGATTGGTCTAACATATCGGTCGATTTCGTTTTTTTGTTTTTTTTTTTGTCGGTCGATTTCGTTCTTTTTTGTTGTGACTTAACGTGAGTGTATCTGATTACTTGTGTGCACATTTGGTCGGAGCTGTTGTAACATGGATAAAACTTGGGTCTGGTTACCAAGGTATTAACTTGAATGTTCTTCATCCATATCATTTCAGATTCGGGTTTCTTAGATTTTGTTTCTCTGATTACTTTTGTACGTTTCTTTATTACTTACAGGAATAGTCTTGAGTATGAGCTAGAAGCAACTAAATTTGTGTTTGATTCAGCAAGATGTTTGGGTAATCTATCAGATATGTTTTGTCCTTGCGTTGACTGTCGCAATGTGGTTCATCAGTCAAATGAGACAGTGTTGGAGCATCTGGTTATTAGAGGGATGGATCTAAAGTACAAGAGAAGTAAATGTTGGAGTAAACATGGGGAGATAAGGAATGAAAAGACAGCAGATGCTGATACATCTGAGTACGAGGCTTTTGAGTTGATTAGGACAGCTTTTAAGTCGAGTGAAGGCAAGAAATTGTCTGAGAATCACAGTGTAGAAGAGTTGGAGGGTATTGACAGTAAAGAGGAAATCGAGTTTAGAAAGAAGTTAGAGGATGCAGAAACTCCCTTATACTCGACGTGTGCTAACTACAAAAAGGTTTCTGCAATCATGGCACTTTACCGGATAAAGGTCAAGAGTGGGATGTCAGAGAACTTTTTTGATCAGCTACTGACAATAGTACATGACATGCTACCTGGAGAGAATGTGCTGCCTACGTCTACAGATGAGATGAAGAGATTTTTGAAGGTTTTTGGTTTTGGTTATGATTCCATTCACGCCTGCATAAATGATTTTATCCTTTATCGGAAGCAATATGTGGAGTCAACAAGCTGTCCAAGATGTGCTGAATCAAGATGGGAAACAGATAATATAACCGGTGAGGAGAGGAAAGGGATTCCAGCAAAGGTGCTATGGTACTTTCCAATAAAAGATAGATTTAGGAGGATGTTTAGATCAAAACGGTTGGCTGAGGATTTGCGTTGGCACTTTACTAATGCTAGTGAAGATGGTACAATGCGGCATCCAGTGGACTCCTTGACTTGGATCCAGGTAAACGATAAATGGCCAGAGTTTGCTGGGGATGCTAGAAACCTTAGACTAGGAATTTCTACTGATGGGATGAATCCGTTCGCTATCCAAAACACCAAATACAGCACATGGTCGGTGTTCTTAGTCAATTAAAATATGGCTCCAACGGAGTGTATGAAAGAAGAAAACATCATGTTGTCAATGTTGATACCTTGACCAACCGCACCAAGCAACAATATTGATGTATATCTACAGCCGCTGATAGATGACCTAAAAGAGTTATGGAATGATGGTATGGAGGTTTATGACTCGTTTAAGCAGGAGAGTTTCACTCTAAGAGCTATATTGTTGTGGAGTATCACTGACTATCCAGCATTAGGTACATTATCTGGATGTAAAGTGAAAGGGAAGCAAGCGTGTATTGTCTGTGGGAAGGATACACCTCATAGGTGGTTAAAGTTCAGCCGCAAACATGTATATATGGGTAACATGAAGCGTTTGAGACCTGGGCATCCTTATAGACGTAAGAAAGGGTGGTTTGACAATACGGTGGAGGTTGGTACTGCAAATAGAATTCAGAGTGGAGCAGAAATACTTGAGAGCCTTAAAGATTTTAGGAATGAATTTGGTAGACCTTTAGATAAGAAAGGCAAGAGAAAAAGAGTTGAGGCAGATGTTGATGATGCGAGTTCAGCTGATGAATATGAAGAAGGCGATGATCAATGGCGGTGGAAAAAAAGATCAATCTTCTTTGACTTACCTTATTGGAAGGTTAGTAGAAATTAATAAATGAAATTTCAATTTGGTTCTTCAATTTAACTACTATAGTGTGTTTCTGATTTTTACTTGTTGAATGGATATTGCAGTATCTGCCTGTGAGGCATAATATTGATGTCATGCACGTGGAAAAGAATGTGTCTGATGCACTATTACCTATTCTGATGCATAGTGGAAAATCCAAGGATGGGTTGAAAGCAAGGAAAGATTTAGAAGACATTGGTATTCGAAGCAACTTACATGCGGAGATACGTGGGAAGAGAACCTACTTACCTCCAGCTGCGTATTGGCTTTCTAAGGAGGAGAAACGTAAATTGTGCAGAAGGATATCCAAATTCAGAGGTCCTGATGGATATTGTGCCAACATCTCTAATTGTGTGTCAGTAGATCCTCCCAGCATTGGTGGTCTCAAGTCACATGACCATCATGTCATAATGCAGAACCTGTTTCCGGTGGTTTTGAGAGGTTTACTGCCTAAAGGACCTCATATAGCAGTGAATCGAGTATGCAATTACTTCAACAGGCTGTGCCAACGTGTAATTGATCCAGAGAAGCTAATTACACTAGAATCAGAGTTCGTGGAAACAATGTGTCAGTTGGAGAGATACTTTCCACCATCTCTTTTTGACATTATGTTTCACCTGCCAATACACCTAGCAAGAGAAGCACGCTTGGGTGGCCCTGTACACTTCAGATGGATGTACCCTTTTGAGAGGTAATTTCTATGTTCTATATATTTAAGATGTTAAATAATCTTGTATGGCCATAATAATAATGAGTTTTTTTATGTACATGTAGATACATGAAGACACTAAAGACATATGTGAAGAATTTTGCAAGGCCAGAAGCTTGTATGGCTGAAGGCTACTTGGCTGGTGAATGCCTTGCGTTTTGTTTAGAGTTTCTTCAGAAGTCTGTTCCAGTTGAAGAAACACTTGCTCGCAATGAAGATGTTGAGGTAGATGAACATGTCCTTGAAGGTCGACCACTGCAGAAAGCCACAGAAAAGATTCTCACAGATAAAGAGGGAGACATAGCTCATTGGTATATTCTCATGAATACAGCAGTCATGGAACCATATATTGAGTAAGGGTAAATTTGATTGAGTTTTATATTTACAATCTTGGACTTTTAGGAAATATGAGTCTAACTATGTGTAAAACAGGTTGCATTTGGAAGAACTGCAAGCTACAGATGCAAGATGCGCAAAGAATTCAACTCTATTGTGGAAATATCATAACGAAAGGTTCCCACAGTGGATTAAAGAAAAGGTTAGAAGAATGTCAAATATCAATTTGTTAGTTATAAATTTGATTGTGGTTGTGTTCATGACAAATAATTGTTTTTTGTTAACTGTTAGATACCAAGTAACTCGAAGGACCATTCTAGTAGGCTGAGATGGCTTGCTTTTGGACCAAGACATATCGCTCAAACTTATAAGGGTTTTGTAGTAAACGGCCATCGCTTTCAAACAGATGATGTCAAGAGGAAGACTCATAATAGTGGAGTAACTTATGAAGCATTCTCTATGTGTAGAGCTAGTTCTAAAGATACGAGACAAATGGCAGACATAGTAGCATTCTATGGAGTGATAAAGGAGATCGTATTGATGGACTACCACATGTTCCAGGTTCCATTATTTAGGTGTAGTTGGGCTAACAAAGGGATGGAGTGAAAGAGGAAGACGGGTTCACCCTTGTCAATCTCCATATGAATCAGACATCATTCTTAAATGATCCTTTCATTCTGGCATCGCAACCTAAACAAGTTTTTTACTCCAGAGATGATGAGAACTCACCTTGGTATGTTGTTATGCGGGCACCACCAAGAGGGTACAACATGATGGACACAGTAGATGAGTTAGTTCCTGCACAAGCATCAGTCCAGCCAATTGAAGATTTAGGAGATCATGAGACTGATGATGACAGTTTTGTGTTAGGGATGATTGTGAAGGTGTTCTAGTATAGGATTTAATTAAAAACTTGATTGTGTTTCAGGTAACCAAAGATGATGAAACCTGTAGCTGATAAAGTAGTTCGTCGCAGTAAGCGCCAGGCGGGAGTTGATGTGAGTCTTGTATTATCCTTGAGGACGAAGAAAAACAAGAAGGCTCATGTAACTGAAGGAGATAATAGTGCAGAGGAACCGGATCAGAGTGTTGAGATAATGCAAAATGTAACTGAAGGAGATAAGAACGCAGAGAAACCAGATGTTGGAGAAAGAGATGAGACTGAAGCAGAAGAAGACTCACCCCGTGTACAAGAATCTAACGCCTCTGAAACACAAACACAACAATCAGATAACATAAAGAAGAAGTCAAGAGGTCCAACGAGAATGCGCAAAGTGGCAAAGCATGATGACGATAAGGTGGATGTGGAGTTTAATGCTATGGGTGAGCATGTTGGCAGTGGATCAGTGACACTCTCCTCTTTCCTTGGTCCTCTTGTGAGAGAGCATGTGCCAGTACTGCTAGATGACTGGAGACATCTCGATGAAAGGACAAAAGACGTGATGTGGGAAGAAATTCAGGTAAACTTGACTAAGTGTATATCTATCTATTAATAATCTGTAAATGATTTTAATGTTTTAAGTTGGCAATGTCTGACAGGTAAGGTTCAATTTGAAAGAAGATTGGCAAAAAGAAGCACTCTTAAGGCAAATGGGTGGGTTGTGGAGGGCTTCTAAATCTACGCTTTCTAGAAAAGTTCGAGCTACTAAAAGCAAGGTCAAATTACAGGAACTAAAGCCTAGCAACATCCAATGTGCATCAGCTTGGAACAGTTGGGTGAATAAATTGAATAGCACAGCTTCTAAGGTGATTAAAAAACTTCCCATTGATTATTTAACTTTTTTTTTTGTGTATATTACTTATGGCCATTTCTTTGTCTCAATAGGAGAAAAGTGAAAAATTCAGACGTATGAGGAAGGGTCAAATTCCTCACACCACCAGCCGCAAAAGAATGGTTCGCTTAGCTCATGAGATGGTATGTGTGCTTCTATATTGAATTGGTTGGTTGTATGACTACTTGAGATATTATAGAATTGGTTGGTTGTACTTGTAGAAAAAAAAGAGTTCTGATCCTAGGAAAGTTACTAGAAGTAAGGTGTGGATAGCAGGACATACACATTCTGATGGAAGACCTGTGAGGGAAGAATTTGCAGAAACGATTGTAAGAATCACCAATCATAATGTTTGTTCTTTAAGTTATTTGAAAGTAGTTTATATATGTTGTGTATCAATTTTTATTTCAGGAAAAGATCAAGACAATTGATAGTGAAATGGACTCCACAACCACGGATAATGTTAGAGACGATGCTGTGAGTCAGGTACTTGGAAAAGACAAACCAGGAAGACTTAGGGGCATGGGCAGAGGCGCTACTGTTACCAAGATGGCATTCTTACAGACTAGAGACTCCCATGTCCAGAAGCTTGAAGCTACTCAAGCAGAATTACTTACCAAGATTGCAGATTTGGAGAATGTGGTCAGTAACTTAGCTGGTAAAAAGGTAACTATTTTAAACTGGTTCTGTCATGATGTGAAATTTTAAGATGTAATTTTGATTTAGATACCAACTTATATGGATGTTTTGGTTATCATGTCCTTGCAGAGTCATGATCCGGTTTCGCAGTCTGACTTAAGCGATGCTACCAAAGGAGGAATTAGGTGCCAGCTACTGGATTGGTGTTCGGCTAATGATGTGGTTGTTGGTGAAGGAGAATACTGTTCCAGTGAACCTACATATAAGATTGGTCGCATTCCATTGGGTCCTAATGCAGCAGCTGTAATTGTGAAGTATGCATCAATCCCAGAAGCATATATCTGGAGACCTACTCCAACCATTGTCTCACTTAGTCAAGCTGTAGGAGGTAAAATCGCATGGCCCACTGACAAGATAATATTAGACGATCCCCTATCCCAACCTCCTACCACTGTTAGTGAAGAGGTAAATTACGACTGCTGTATTTCTCTCTAGAATAATGTGAATTAGATTATAATTTGACTGTATATTTTTTGCGACTCGTTAGCAAACAGATGCATCACTAGGAAGAGTTCACATCTTTGATTATTGGAATGGAAATGGGGATTTGATTGCTGAGGGTCTGTTGTTGTCAACTGATGCTAAACATTTGGTGAACGATATTGCACTGGGACCAAATGCTGCAGTTGTTAAGGTCCAGCTAGTGGTAAACCCGGATGCTTATTTATGGAGACCAATGCCTGAATTCTCAATCATGGGTGATGCACTAAATGAGACCATAGCATGGCCTATTGATAAGATAAACCTAATCCAAACACTTCCAACCGATGAATCAACCAGGAAATCAAGTCAGGTAAGTTTTGCAACTACTTTTTTTGCATGTCTGAATGGTTGAAACTTTGATTGCAATTGTTGATCTGATGATGTGTTATAATTTTTGGTTATAGAGTGCTAGTCCCAGCACTGGTAGTAGCAGCAAATGTGCCAAACAGAAGTGTATTCTGTTGGATATTGATAACTCTGGGCAGAGAGTTGCAACCGGTCGTGTATCCTCAACTGATCCAGCAGAGAAGGTTCATTTCGTCCCTTTAGGTCCCAATGCTAGCAAGGTATGGGTAGAGGTTTCAAAGGTTGATGGTGCTAGAGTATGGAGAGCAAACTCTGAGGTTGAATTCATAGCTGATGCAGTCGGAACCACTGTGGCTTGGCCTAATGACAAGATTATATTCATTTGAGGCTGACACATTTGAATTTTATGTAGTACTATGAACTTGTATCTTTAGAATGTTTGTGGCTTTGTAACATTCAATCTTATTGGATATTTTAAATTTCTATTAAACAAATCAAAATTTTTATCAATTAAAAAAAATAATATAATAAAAAAATAAATAATTAAAATAAATAATAAAAAAATAAATGTAAACAATTACATTTATATAAATGCTATATTAATATTTAAAACAACAATTTGAAAACGCTGTTATAGAATATTTAATTGCAGATGCACAAACGCTATGGTAGCCGTGAATACGATAGCAGAACAAAAAAACGCTATATAAAGTGTCTGACCTATAATGACGGGCGCAGATGTAGCGTTTGTTAAAACTCTATGGTATTGATAGATAGCGTTATTCAGATGCTATTAAAACCCAATTTTCTTGTAGTTTCATTAGATGCTCCATTGAGTGAGTTCCTTAGGGTTAGTGCTTTGTATCGTTTGCCAATAGGATCATACCCTAATAAGCTTCTTGAATCCCCTTTCCAGTTCAGTTGAGGTAATCTCACGTACTGTCCCATGCTAGGGTTACATATAGCCGGCGCTTTACTTCTCTGCATATTAGGGGAATAGAGCAAGCCAGAGACCGGACCACAAATCTCTTTTCCAATATTTCCACGTAATTGCATATGAAAATCGGCTGATACTACAAGAGAGTTGTTCTCGTCTCGGTTCTGGAGCAGAGGCGACGTGTAGAAGCGCCATTCGTTGGAGTCTTTGACGGCGAATAAGAGACGTGGCTCAGAAGTCAAGGATCTTGTTAAGAGCAACTTGGTGAAATCTTGAGAGGTGAGTATTAGAGCTGTCAAAACGGGCGGGCTGTCCATAGGCGAACCATGTCCAATTCATTATGGACCAGTCATGGACAAACCCATAATTGAAACGGACTTAAGTGGGCATGGACAACAAAGCCCACGGACAAAACGGGCGTGGACAACCTGGACATTGGGCGGCCCATTGGACAAACAATTCTAGTTTATATGCATATTATTTTAAGTTATGTTAAATTTAACAAACCGTTACAAGTTTGAGCATAAGCGATTTGCGATCCATCATAAGTTTGAGGTAACATTTAAGTTATGTTAAATTTGTTTAAATTAAATTAAGTTTAATTAGTTTATATGCATATTACTATATGTATTATTTATAGAGTAAAATACTATACATATCTCTTGATTTAATGGTAGGCGCTGCATCCTTGATCATTTAAATCTACATTCTTGATCTAATGGTAGGCTCTGCCTCCTTGATCATATGTTCAGATCTATATATTTTAAATCATATGGTAGGCTATGCCTCCTAAAATGATTGTTTTAATTTATGAATATATTATATAGCTTATAATTTTGTTTTATAGTTTATATTTATTGCTAAAACAAGATTTTACAAAATTATTTCATAAAATTTTATATTTAACAAATTATTTTATTATTTATATAGTAATCATGTCAAACTTGGCAAAGCTTGAATTCCTCGCCCTTGATGTCTCTGGGAAAAATTATATGTCATGGACGTTAGATGCAAAATTCTATCTGAAAGGGAATGGGCTTCTTAAAACCCTCGATCAGTCAGAAACGGGGTTAGAAGAGGAAAAAGCAAGAACCATGATGTTCTTGCGTCATCATCTCCACGATGGTTTAAAAAATGAATACATCACGAAAGAAAATCCTGCAGATCTCTGGAACTTGCTCAAGGATAGATTTGATCACCAAAAGTATGTGATCTTACCTAAAGCCAAACATGAATGGCTAAACCTGCGTTTTCAGGATTACAAAAGTGTAAGTGGAGTACAATTCCGCTTTGTTTGGAATCACTTCGAGGATGGCTCTCTGCAGAGAAGAAGTTTACGATTATGATATGATCGAAAAAACATTTCAAACTTTTCATCCTTCAAATGTACTCCTGCAGCAACAATATCGAGAAAGAGGATATACTCGATATTCTGAATTAATGCAAGTTCTGCATTTTGCTGAACAAAATAATGAGCTCGTGATGATATATCATCAAACCCGTCCAACTGGATCAGCTCCACTTTCAGAAGTGAATGTTGCTACATCCAGCTTTAATAATTGGCAAGGACGAGGACACGGACGCGGTCGCGGTCGCGGTCGAGGCCGTGGAGGTGGTCATGGAAGAGGAAAAGGAAGGGGTCTCTCTCCTAATGATTTCAAGGCAAGAAAAACCAACAAAAATCTTCAAATCAATAATGTTGGTCGCGTTATAAAGAAACAAGGTGAAAGTACTTGTTACAGATGCGGCATAAAAGGACATTGGTACCAGACCTGTCGTATTCCAAAACATTTGGCCGATCTGTACCAAGCATCCCAAAAGGCAAAAGAAAGGGATGTTGAGACCAACCTCATCTATGATAAAGCTGGACCTTCTTTCCATGGTCTAAACGATAAACCCCATCTTGATATAGCAGATTTTCTCGTTGATAATGAAAATAGAAAATCATGCGAATAAGGCCGATATGCCATGATATGCTTTGTCATAGTTTGATATGTACTTTATGTTTATAAAATGTCTTTTTGGATAATAGTTTTATTGTAATATATAATAAATTTTTTTGTAAGACTTTTTGTTATTTCATTAATGTTTATTTTATAAATATTTTATCTCAGAAAATGTCAAATTTTGAGATTGAGGATGGAGATATGTGTCTAGCAGACAGTGCTACAACGCACTCAATACTTAAAAAGAAAAAATATTTCTCCTCTCTCGAAATAAATGACTCCGCTAGAAGCGTGAGCACTATATGTGGTAATGCAAAGATTATTATAGGCTCTGGAAAAACCAATTTTTCAATGCCAAGGGGAACAAAATTTGAAATTTATGCATTATATTGCCCTAAGTCTCATAGAAACTTGATTAGTTTCAGAGATATCCGAAGAAATGGATATCATATAGAGACTCTGAATAAGAATGGCATTGAATATCTTTGCATAACATCTGAGGAGAAACATATATTGGAAGAATTACCAATGTTATCCTCTGGATTCTATTGCACAAAAATAAATAATTTTGCGTCTTATGTCACAGTAAACTCTAAGTTTACTAGTATATTTAAGATATGACATGAAAGACTTGGACATCCTGGTTCAGTCATGATGCGAAAAATTGTACAAAATTCCAATGGTCATCCATTGAAAACCAAAAGATTTTTAGATCTGATGAGTTTTCATGTGATGCATGTTCTCAAGGAAAACTCATAATTCGACCATCGCCAGCCAAAATTGGGAATGAATCACCATTATTCTTAGAGAGAATACATGGTGATATATGTGGATCTATCCACCCTTCATGCGGGCTGTTTCGTTATTTTATGGTAATGATTGATGCATCTAGTAGATGGTCAAATGTGTGTCTATTGACAACAAGAAACACGACCTTCGCAAAATTCATTTCCCAAATAATCAGGTTGAAAGTTCAATTCCCTGATTATGCCATAAAGAAAATCAGACTTGATAACGCTGGTGAATTCACTTCACAAGCTTTCAATGACTATTGTATGTCAATAGGAATTGATGTTGAGCATCCGGTTCCTCATGTTCAAACACAAAATGGCATGGCTGAATCTTTGATTAAACGGCTACAACTCATTGCTAGACCGTTGATATTGAGAACAAAGCTCCCAATTTCTATATGGGGTCATGCTATATTGCATGTTGCGGTATTGGTCCAAATACGACCAAGCACATATTATAAATATTCTCCTTTACAATTAGCATCTGGCCAAGAGCCAAACATATCCTATCTCCGTATATTTGGCTGTGCGGTTTATGTTCCTATAGCCCCACCGCAAAGAACAAAAATGGGACCACAAAGGAGATTGAGCATATATGTCGGTTATGCATCACCGAGTATAATTCGATATCTTGAACCGCAAATTGGTGATATGTTTACGGCACGTTTTGCCGATTGCCATTTTAATGAAGATGAATTTCCAGCATTAGGGGGAGGAATTAAACAAGTACCAAAAGATATTACATGGTATACACCATCTTTGATATATCTTGATCCCCCTACAAATCAACGTGAACTGGAAGTTCAGAAAATTGTACATTTACAAAGTTTGGTAAATCAATTACCAGATACGTTCATAGATACAAAAAGGGTGACAAAGTCATATATCCCCGCTGCAAATGCACCATCAAGTGTTGAAATTCCTAAAGACGAACTTGATGGAAGCAAAGCTAATGACCAAGGTTCAATTGAAACGGGGGAGGCCAATGGGCTCTAAAGGTAAAAATCCCCGAAAGAAAAAGAAAATGGGAGATGAAAAGGTTCAAGAAGAACCAAATAAAGAGAAAAGTCCTCAGAATGATACAGAAAAATATGAGGTTTCTATTAACGATGCTCAAAATGGAATGTTATGGTATAGAGATGAAATCAATGATGATAATGGAATATTCTCTTTTTCTGTATCTAAAGAGATCGTTCATGAAAAAGATGATCCAGATCCAAGGTCCGTATCAGAATGCCAATATAGGACTGATTGGGAGAAATGGAAAAAGGGTATGCAACTTGAGTTTCTCTTCCTCAATAAAAGAAATGTCTTTGGACCTCTTGTCACTGCATCTAAAGATGTAAAACCTGTTGGTTGCAATTGGGTATTTGTGCGAAAAAGAAATGAGAAAGATGAAATCACACGATATAAAGCCCGACTTGTTGCACAAGGTTTTTCTCAAAGACTTGGAGTTGATTATGAAGAAACATATTCCCCACTCATGGATGCAATTACATTCAAGTACTTAATGAGTCTAACAGCTTCTAAGAAATTAGAAATGTACCTTATGGATGTAGTGACAACATATTTATATGGATCATTGGATAATGATATACATGAAAATTCTAGAAGGATTTAAGATTCATGAGGCATTAGATTCTAAGTCTAATGAAATTTGTGCAATCAAATTACAGCGATCACTTTACGGGTTAAAACAATCTGGGCGCATGTGGTATAATCGCTTAAGCGAATACCTATTGAAGAAAGGGTATGTTAATAATGAAATATGCCCATGCGTTGTTATAAAGAAATCTCCATCAGGATTTGTGATCATTGCTGTATATGTTAATGATCTGAACATAATTGGAACTCAAAAGGAGATTGATTATGCAAGAACTCATATGAAGGAAGAGTTTGAAATGAAAGATCTTGGAAAGACTAAATTCATTCTCGGGCTTCAAATAGAGCATTTCCAAGATGGAATATTTGTGCATCAATCAAATTATACAAAAAAGATTTTAAAGCGCTTTAATATGGACAAAGCAACTCCTTTGAGTACTCCAATGGTCAATAGATCTCTAAATGTCGATAGTGATCCATTCAGACCTTGTGAAAACAACGAGAAAATACTTGGTCCGGAAGTACCTTATATGAGTGCTATCGGTGGACTCATGTATCTTGCAAATTGCACTAGACCAGATATTGCATTCGCTACGAATCTACTTGCAAGATACAACTCATCCCCTACTCGCAGGCATTGGAATGGGATAAAACATATTCTCTGTTATCTTCAAGGTACGATTGACTTGGGATTATTCTATCCTAGAAACTCTTCGGTTGGTCTAGTTGGTTTTGCAGATGCAGGATATTTATCAGATCAACATAAGTCCTGATCCCAAACTAGATATGTTTTCACAATTGGAGGAACTGCAATCTCATGACGCTCACAGAAACAGACTTTGGTCGCCACTTTCTCAAATAATGCAGAAATAATTTCTCTACATGAAGCATCGAGGGAATATGTATGGCTCAGATCAATGACTAACCACATACAAGAATCAAGTGGAATAGTCACCAGTAAAGAGCCAACAACATTATTTGAAGACAATGCTGCTTGTGTCGCTCAAATCAAAGAAGGTTACATCAAGAGCGACAGAATAAAGCATATACCTCCAAGATTTTTCTCCTACACTCAAGAACTCGAGCAAAAGAAGGAAGTTGATATTTAACATATCCGCTCAAGTGACAATGCATCAGATCTATTCACAAAGGCGCTTCCGACTACCACATTCGGAAAACATATTCACAGTATTGGAATGCATCATCTACGAGATTTATGAAGAAGGGTTATACATATCTTTTCGAGGGGGAGATTACGTTACTATACTCTTTTTTCCTTGTCATGGTTTTTATCCCAATGGGTTTTTCCGTGACAAGGTTTTTAATGAGGTAGTACGTAACTCGTCAATAGTGATGGATAATCAAGGGGGAGTATTATAAAATAGAATTGTGATTAATCCATCACAAGACACATGCCATGACACTTGTTCATGTAGTATTACACTAACTCAACACTTGTCATTACCAAGTGTATAAGTGTGTGACTCATGTCTTTTGTAATGCACACTATAAATAAGGAGTTGTGTAATAAGAGTAAAATATATAAGTTCTTCTTTGATCTAAAAGGCTTCCCAATCTCTCTCTCTTTCGTGGCTGCTTCTCTCTCTCTCATTTCTTGTTCTCTTTATAAAGTATTACAAAATACATATAAGTGTATTTGTAGTTATAATTCACAACATATAATAGATAATTTTTTAGGCCCAACACTACAAGAAAACAGGTGATTAGCGACTACACATAGCGACCACATATGTAGTCGCCAAAATTAACGACTACATAGTGACGATTTAGCGACTATTCTGCGACTACATGGATTTAGTCGCTAAATAGTCACTCTTAAACGACTAATTCATGCAGTCGTTACGGTGGTCGTATTTTAACGACTAAGAGGCGACTATATTGTTGATGGAATTATTTAGTCGCAACTTAGTCGCCAATTTAGCGACTACAGTACGACCACGTCAAATAGTCGTAATTTTTGGCGACTACGTTGCGACTCATTCGGCGAGTCATAAGGTAGTCGTAAAGTAGTCGTAAAATTTAGCGACTGTTCGGCGACTCTTACGGCGAGTCATTACATAGTCATCTTGTAGTCGCCTAGTAGTCGCAAAAAACAGTTAAAAGAAACGTGTTTTCCATGCGGGGGTTGGTGTACCAACTTTTATTATGTAGTCGCCTATTAGTCACCTATTAGTCACCTAGGAAAGTCTATAAAAAGAAGTTGCACTCATTTGTTCTCTTCACTCCTAACTCACTTTCCTCCTCTAAAAAAAAAATTCTAAATCAAAAAAAAAAAAGTTTGCTTTATATAATTTTTTATATTTTCTCCCAAAAAAAAAAATATATATATATATATATATAATTATAATGGCGGGATATTACAATTATGGTGGTAATGGCGGTAATTATCGGGAGTGGATGTACAAGAGGTTCGATGAAGTGACGGAGAATTTTTCATCTGAATTCGAAGTGGGGGTGGACCAATTCTTAACGTTTGCAAGTAGCCAAGAAACAGTTCAGAATAATGGGGGTAAGTTTCTCTGTCCATGTAGTGTTTGCAAAAACAATAGATGTCTCTCGGGTAGAAGAGTTATGAGTCATCTGTTTAGTAATGGATTTATGCCAGATTATTATGTTTGGTATAACCACGGCGAAGAAATTAATTTGGATATAGGAAGTAGTTACACTGATAGGACGTATGATGGGAGTCATGAAGAAATGGGTAATGTAGTAGAAGATCCATATGTGGATATGGTGAATGATGCATTTCGTTATAATGTGGGTTTAGATGATAATTATCATCAAAATGAGAGTTATGAGAATGTGGAAGAACCGGTACAAAACCATTCTCAGAAATTTTACGACTTGTTAGATAGTGCAAAAACTCCTTTATATGATGGTTGTCGTGAAGGTCACTCGCAATTGTCATTGGCTGCTCGAGTGATGCAAAATAAGGCGGAGTATAATATGAGTGAAAAGTTAGTAGATTCGGTTTGCGGAATTTTGACGGATTACTTACCAGAAGGCAACCAGTCTACCGGTTCACATTACGAGACAGAGAAATTGATGCGTAATTTGGGCCTTCCATATTATACAATTAATGTTTGTATTAACAATTGTATGATTTTCTGGAAAGAAGACGAAAAGGAAGAGACATGTCTATTTTGTGGTTCACCAAGATGGAAGCCTAAGGAGGACCGACGGAGAACAAGAGTACCATATAGTCGTATGTGGTATCTACCTATTGCTGATAGGTTGAAGAGAATGTATCAGAGCCAAAAGACTGCAGCGGCAATGAGATGGCATGCAGAGCACCAATCAAAAGAGGGAGAAATGAATCATCCTTCTGATGCGGCGGAGTGGAGATATTTCCAAGAGCTTAACCCTCGGTTTGCAGAAGAACCCCGTAACGTCTACCTTGGATTATGTACCGATGGGTTCAATCCATTTGGCATGTCTCGTAATCATTCACTGTGGCCTGTGATCTTGACTCCATATAATTTACCCCCTGGTATGTGCATGAATACGGAGTACTTGTTTCTTACAATTCTGAATTCTGGGCTAAATCATCCGCGAGCTAGCCTCGATATCTTCCTACAACCTCTTATTGAGGAGTTAAAAGAGTTGTGGTCTACTGGAGTCGATGCATACGATGTGTCTTTGAATCAAAACTTCAATCTAAAAGCAGTGCTGATGTGGACGATAAGCGACTTTCCGGCGTATAGCATGTTATCGGGATGGACCACCCACGGTAAATTATCTTGCCCAATTTGCATGGAAAGTACAAAGTCGTTTTATCTACCCAAAGTAAAGCTCCATTCCCAGCATATACATTGACAAAGGAAGCCAAAACAAATTTATTGGAATGTGTCAAGTATGCGGTGAAATTTCCAGATGGTTATTCGTCAGACTTGGCTAGTTGTGTTGATCTGATCAATGGCAAGTTTTCAGGAATGAAGAGTCATGATTGCCATGTTTTTATGGAGCGACTTCTTCCATTTATCTTCGCAGAACTCCTAGACCGGAACGTTCACCTTGCATTATCAGGTAGTACCATCATTTTAGTAGTATATATTTTTAAATATAATTTCCTAAGACATGAAATTTTCAGGGATTGGAGCATTTTTCAGGGACTTATGCTCAAGAACTTTGCAAAAAAGTCGCGTTCAAATTCTTAAACATAACATTGTTTTGATCTTATGCAACTTAGAGAAGATATTTCCACCATCATTTTTTGATGTGATGGAGCACCTGCCTATACATCTCCCATATGAGGCAGAATTGGGAGGCCCTGTCCAATATAGGTGGATGTATCCTTTTGAAAGATTTTTCAAAAAGTTGAAAGGAAAAGCGAAGAACAAAAGATATGCGGCTGGATCAATCGTTGAGTCCTATATCAATGACGAGATTGCTTACTTCTCTGAGCACTACTTTGCCGATCATATACAAACAAAATCAAGGTATAATTAAATGAAATTAAAATTTATACTTAATTTGATTTATTTTTAATTATCTTATTTGATCAGGTTAACAAGATTCTATGAAGGTGAAGTCCCAATATATCATGTCCCTGGAGTCCCTAATATATTTACTCATGTCGGTCGCCCAAGTGGGGAAATGCATGAAGTATGGCTTTCAGAGAGAGACTATCAGTGCGCACATGCATATGTTTTACGGAATTGTGACTATTTTCAACCAATTGAGAGGTATATAATATAGCCTCGCATATATATAGACTCCACAAATATTTCTCATATATATTAAATATATTTAATTTTCTTAGTATGTTTGAGGATTTTCTTTCTACCAAATATCCTGAATTAACCGAAAAAGAACTGTCCACGAAAAGAGCTGAAGAATATCATGTGTGGGTGAAAGATTATGTAAGTATACTCGAACCCATGTAACCGACTCTGATTATGCATTTATTTAATTATATCATTGATATATAATACTTATATGTATACGCAGGTTATATACTGGAACGCCACAAATCCATTTCCTACTTGGGTTCAAGAGATAGTGCATGGACCGTTACACAAGGTCAAAACTTGGCCAATATACTTTACAAGAGGCTATGTGTTTCATACGCAGAATCACGGCGCTGGACGGAAGACATGTAACTATGGTGTATGTGTTAAAGGTGAAAATTACACTGATGCATCTGATGGTGCAGATTTCTATGGGAACTTAACTGATATCATAGAACTTGAGTACGAAGGGATGACCAATTTGAGAATCACACTTTTTAAGTGTAAGTGGTATGATCCTGTCATTGGTAGAGGGACTCGGAAGAGCAATAGTGGCGTTGTTGACGTGAACTCTTCGAGAAAATACAACAAATATGAGCCATTCATTTTAGGTACGTAAGACTTGTCTAGAATTTATATATAAGTTTATTTAATGTAACTATCCATACTAAATTGCGATTTTGTGCAAACAGCATCTCAAGCGGATCAAGTTTGCTATATTCCGTATCCATACACAAAGAAACCAAAGCGAGAGTGGCTAAGTGTTCTGAAAGTAAATCCGAGGGGAAACATTTCAGGAGAATATGAAAGCAATGAACCGACTCTGTTGCAAACAGAAAATGATGATGCTGTATTGATGACTACAGTTGAAGATCTCATAGTCGACAATTTGGTAGCAGATGCTAATCCAATAAACCTTGA
This sequence comes from Camelina sativa, assembly GCF_030686135.1. Taxonomy (NCBI): domain Eukaryota; kingdom Viridiplantae; phylum Streptophyta; class Magnoliopsida; order Brassicales; family Brassicaceae; genus Camelina; species Camelina sativa. The sequence goes on along the minus strand of NC_141884.1, from coordinate 18,830,239 downwards.
TTACGATGTTGGAGATGCGGATCCAGAAGATGAATTCCAGTGTAATTTATCGTCTTCTGATGATGAAGAACAAGAAGACGAAGAACAATAATTATTTGGCAAAATTACTATGTATTTGTTTTTTAATTTTTGTCTTTTTACTGTGTAATATTTGTGTATTATTGTGTAATATTATTGTCTAATATTATTGTGTAATATTATTGTGTAATATTATTGTGTAATATTATTATGTAATATTATTGTGTAATATTATTGTGTAATAAATTTGGTTATATAAATTTGGTTAATTAAAATTGGTTAATTAAAATTGTAGATTAAATAAATTTGGTTAATTAAAATTGTAGAGAAAAATTGTAGATTAAATTGTAGATTAAAATTGTAGATTAAAATTGTAGATTAAAATTGTTTTAAAATTGTAGGTTAAATAAATTTGGTTAATTAAAATTGTAGATTAAAATTTGGGCCTAATTAAACATAAACCCAAACCCATTAACCAAACTAATCCTAACTAATCCTAACTAAACCCAAACCCAAACCCATTAACCCTCTTCTTCTCTCGATTCCCCCTAATACGAAAACCCTAATCCCCATTTTCTTCTTCCTCTCGCAGCCTTCTCTTCTTCCTCTCGATTCGATTCTCCCAACGATTAACCCTAATCCGCATCTTCTTCCTCTCAATTCCCCCAAATCTAAACCCTAATCCTTCTCTTCTTCCTCTCGATCCCCCAAATCTAAACCCTAATCCTTCTCTTCTTCCTCTCGATTCCCCCAAATCCGTAACCCTAATCATTCCCATCATCTCAAACGATGCCTAATCGAGGAGGAAGGAAGAGGAAACCTGCTGCTCCTAACGTTTCTCAGAGAGTCGGAGCGTCAACAGCAAATAAACGGCCGCACACTCTACCCAATCAGTACAACTTCACGCCGGCGGTCCAATCTCCTCCTCCGCTGCAGACGCCTGAAGTACAACGACAGTCATCGGCGGCCCAAATCCGGAACTATCCTCCGCCTCAACAGCTTTTTCAGAACTCCTACACTCACCCACCGCAGCCTACAGTGAACCCGACCCCTTCTCAAGAAGTCCATCCGTCGCATCCTCCGTCTCAACAGCTTTTTCACAACTCCTACACTCACCCACCGCAGACTACAGTGAACCCGACTCGTTCTCAAGAAGTCCACTACAATCCGTCGCATCCTCCGCCTGCTCTAGTTGACCCTCCGCCTACTCTAGTTGACCCTCCGCCTTCTCCAGCTGAAGTCTCTCAGACTCGCAGTCATCGTTCGCATCCATCGTCTCAAGGCAACAATTTCCAAGCTGATTATCCTCCGGTGTTGCCGGAACTCCAGGAGGACACATTGCGGGCTCTGAATGCACTGCTTCTAGTGCCAAACAGACATGAGTTCACCACCGTCCTCTCTCCCATTCCCCTACCAAAGACAGAATGGTACGGTTACAAACTCTTAGACTTATCGATTTGTTATTTTGAGTGTCTCTGTTGGTTGACTTTGGTTTTATTGTTTCATGTGTCTGGAGGTTTGATCGTGACCCTGGATCTACGCTCACTCGGAAGATTACTAAAATTCTTTTAAACAAATTCGAAGGTCCTTTCTACAGTTGGACATGCGTTCCTCGGGATAAACAGGAAAGATACTTCATTGAGTTTGCGGTTAAGTGTTCTGTCCTCTAGCTTTCATATATAGCTTTAAGCTTCACATACTGCTTTACTCTTCATATATTGTTTTATTTACTTGTGCTTCTTTTCACTCACATTAGCTATTTTCTTTTTGTTTTTTGTAGAAAACCCACACTTGGGATCCTTTGATAACTGGGACTGTTCAAGCTCACTTCGAGACCATTTGTCAAAATCGGCTCAAAGACATGGTTAGCACCGTGAGAACTACTAGACGCCAACCTAAATGGATTGGAACTACTCTATGGACAACAATGACAGAATTCTGGGACACTGAAGAAGCACAACAAAGGAGCAAAACATATTCTGATTGCCGTATGTCTGACCGTAATGGCCTCGGTCCTCATGTCCACCTCTCAGGGCCAAAGTCGTATAAACAGATTCAAAACGAAATGGTGAGCCAATTCTGTTGTTACACATTCGCCACTTTTATTTTTGACCTAGCTGTTACATTAAAAATTTACTTGTCTGTTTCTTAACATTACAGGAAGAGGAATTGGGAAGAGAAGTACGTATTGGTGAGGTTTTCATCAAGGCACATACAAAGCCTGATGGGACATATGTTGATCGGAAGGCAGAGAAGATAGCAGAAACATATGAGAAGAATGTGCAAGAGAGGTTGTCTCAGCTCCAGGAAGATCCTTCTGCCATCTCAGATGGGGAGTCACGGCCCCGAGAGCTAACAACTGAAGAATATACAGAAATCTTTCTTCAGGTTACGTTTTATTTTAACAATACAAAAATGTTATCTTGGAGTTTAATTTGACATCCTCTAATATCTTATTTTCTCTTACTTTGCAGTCCACTGAGAAGGATTCAAGAGGAAAACCTTTTGGAGTTGGAAGCCTCTATGACTGCATTGTCAATGGCAAGGGGAAGCAAGCAGGAGACACTTTAGCCTTTGTGGCTATGCAAGAACAATTGAAGGAAGCTCAACGGAAGATAGAGGAGCAGGCTGCTAATATGTTGAGGCGTGATGCAGAAATGTTGAAGCGTGATGCACAAATTGCTCAACAATCCGAAATTATTGCTGGGCAGAAGGAGAAGATTGACGAGTTGGACTTGGTGGGGAAGTTTCTGCGGCAATGTGATCCACGGTTCAAGGAGTTCTTGACAGCCCATTCAGCTAAAGAGACTACCACGACAGAGCCTCTTCAAGAAGAAGATCCAACTTCAACTCCATAGGTTACTCTATGTGTTAATTACCTACTACTAAGTAACTATTTTTTGATGAACTCAATGGTGACACTATGTGTTGTATGTACTTTGTGTTTTGAAAACTATGATAATTATTATGTGTTTCTTTAGGTTTCCAATTTAGAATCATTTGTTGGTTTTGTTGACAGGGTTAAAAAGAAAAAAGAGAAATTAAAATATTCTATATCCAGTTTCAGAAAACGTTAGTCGCCAAATAGTCATCAAATTTTAACAATATAGTTAAAAACTAAAGTGACTATATAGTGACTACAACATATATTAGTCACTATATAGTCACCAAAACTTATACGACTATCTACCGACCAAATAAACAACCCATTTGTTCGGTTTTCTTAATCACAGAATAGTCGCAACCTAGTCACTAAAAATAACGACTACATGATGACTACTATGAATATAGTCGTAACTTAGTCGCAATGGAGTCACAAAACTTTACGACTAAATGATGACTACTATGTGACAACATGTATATAGTCGCCTATTAGTCGCAAAATGGCGACTAAATTTACGACTACAACAAATAGCGACTATCGATTAACGACTGTATGAAATAGTCGCTAATTAGTCGTAAATCTTGATTTGGCGACTATTAAGTGACTAATAGTGTAGTCGCAAAATGCGTGTTTTCTTGTAGTGCAAAAAAGAAATTGTTTTGGGGGTTTGATTAATACTATTGTCAAATTAAAGTGATCACACATTATAGAATTGATCGGATTATTTCGGTAGCCTAAACCAAACCAATCCCTTGGGTTTGTGGCAATTATTAAAATATTTTAATAATTAAAGTTCCTATCTTTCTTGTCAAATAAATTTTTTTAATTTCTCTTATAAAATGTGAAGAAAATTTAACTCAAAAACCTGTGGTGTGACAAATTTTTTTTATTTACCTGAGAAATAAAAAGTATCCGTACATTTTTGGACCTATAAAACAAGTACTATCTATCCCAAATCCCTTATAAGATGTTTCAGATAAAAGTATAAAGATTAAATTTTATTTTTTAAACCTAAACATCATTTAATAATTAATTAAACATACAATTCAACCAATGATAAAAAAAAACTGCATAATTTAAAGGGTTTGAATGGTGAAAGCGGTCAGGACGGACAAATCCATCAGTGGATTAGACCGCTTTTTATTTACTATTTACAAATTTAGTCCGCAGTGGTGCGGTCTAAAAGATACAGAAAGAAAACCATTGTGGACCAACCGCGAACCCTTTAGGTCTGAATGGTAAATGCGGTCAGAGCGGCCAAATCCGTCTGCGGTCTGGACCGCTCTATTTTTGGGCGGATTATAGACTGCTGCAGACTAACTCTATTTGTATGCAAAAGCGGTCTGCAGTTGGTCCGCAGCAGTCTTGTCTCAACTTATTTGGACCGCACCACTACGGACTACATTTGCTGAATGGTAAATGAAAAGCGATCCAGTCCGCAGACAGATTTGTCCACCCCAACCGCTGCAACCATTCACACCCAAAGTGTGAATGGTTGCAGCGGTTGAGGCGGATTTGACGTAGTCCGCAGTGGTGCGGTCCAAAAAAACAGAGGCTTTGAATGGTAACCGCGCCTTGACCCGTCTGCTGTCTAGACCGCTCTATTTTTAAGGCGGACAACAGACCGCTGTGGACCAACTCTATTTGTATGCAAAAGCGGTCCGCAGTTGGTCCGCTGCGGTTTTGTCTCTGCTTTATTTGGACCGCACTACTGCTAAGTACATTTTCTGGATCGTAAATAAAAAGCAGTCCAGTCCGCAGACGGATTTGTCTGCCCCAACCGCTGCAACCATTCACACACAGAGACAAAACCGCAACAGACCAACTACGGACTGCTTTTGCATACAAATAAATTTGTCCATAGCGGTTTCTTGTCCGCATTAAAAATAGAGCGGTCCAAACCGCATAAGGATTTGACCGCCCTGACCGCAATTACCATTCAAACCCTAAAGGGTCAAAAATTCAAACAACATTAAAATCTGTATATAAATTTGTAAAACATCTTATAAAGTGAAACAAAAGACTTCCTAAACATTCTATATTAGGGAACAGAGGGTGTATGACATAAGATTGGAACCAATCTAACTTATGATCACTCAGTGATCAAGAAAATCCAAGCTTAACTTGCGGAAGTTGGCATTAGCAAGCTGGCTATAACGCTCTCTCTTGTGAATCAAGGGGTAGAATGATGGATCAATGTGATTGACTCGCACAATTAATGGGTTAGTCGACTCACTCAATCAATGAAAGAAAGAAGGATGTTGAACTAATCAACAAACTTAATCTGCAGCTTCAAATACGCCTAAAAACCTACTCTATAAAGACTAATGAATAAATGGAAAAGACTCAAACTTTGACAAAGAAAAAAGTGTTCTTACTACTTTAAAGATGATCAAGGGTGTCTTTACAAAGATGGACGAACTGAGTTTATAAAGGGCTCAGACAACGGTCACTAAGCTAAGAAAATCAAGAGAATCGACATATTTAAAGATATAGCCGTTAGAACATTAAACACAAAAATCAGCCAAAAATGAATGTCATGTTGCTTGTATTTTGAGAGCTTGAGAAGGTAGAGTGGGTGTGACTTCTTGGAACATTCTGGGACATGTGTAGGGTCTTTAAAAAGCACCAGCTTTGATAGGGAAAGAGCCGTTTCTGAACGATCTCCTTAGGCTCCAAATAAGGTAAATAAGGTAAGGTCAGTTCCGGATATGGAAAGTGAAGGTGTGTGGGAATTTGCTTGATCCCATGTTTCTTAGTGAATCTTAGAGTGTTGTAGGAACCTTCTATAAGTATCACAAAGTCTCCTGGGCGCCAATAATACGTTTGGAGTCTCCAAAATCCACAAGGTTCCAAATAAGGCAAGTCGAGGGTCCTTCGGTTTAGAAAATTAATATCTCCTAAACCAAAATTAGTATTGACTTGATTCAAATTCGGCGAGCTCTTCAGATGGGTGAAGTTTCCAAAACAAGTTTGTTTGAAACTTGGTTCCTCATGTTTCGTTCCGGGTGATTCAATGAATGGTCATTTGTCTCCATCGCGTCTATTAGAGGTTTGCTGACTTGTAAATTGAATAACTCCTTCATGTGAACTCCTTTTGGGCTGGTTATCCTTTGAGGCGTTTTTCAGCTGAGAAGAGAATATTTTCCGAGTGGTTTCATGCCTTGCGTCTTCGTTTTTGAGCTGATATGGTTAAAAAAATGAACATATGTCCTAGTCGGGTCTGATTGGTATAATGCATCCGGTTTGAATGAGCTATGGTTCGGCTGTTGGTTTTATGACCGCATCATACCCTCCCTCTTCAAGAAGTTTTGTCCTCAAAACTTGATTCTCTACACATAGATAACTCAAGTTAGTACATTGAAATGTAAGAGAATGTAGAATTTTACCTCGGATTTGATCCAGTGATTCATCGTCGGGTGGCTTCTCTTTGATCTGGAGAAAATCATTGACACTCTCATCTCTATTGGCAGCTGGTCTGATAGATAAAAGCGTGTACTCCTCACGGTGTTGCTTTTGGTCCGTGAACTCATTTCTTCTCGATGAAGCACCTTTGTGATCTTTTTTTGTACCTGTAATAACTTCAACACTTTTGACAAGAAACAAGCGTGTTATGGCAGTCATTTAATCATTATAAGAAGGTAAATCAGTTTAGACTATTTAATTTTCATGAAGTGTAACAATTTCTTGCTTAACTTTAAGTTCTAATGACTCTCGTCTAGCATTGTACTTAGGTAATTGCTTCACATATTCAAAGTTTTAATCCAATTTAAGAGGAGCTTAGTATCACTAAGACTTACAATAACATTTCCCATGATAGGTTTGTCATTGACTTGTGGCTCACGGTTCAAAATTGGTGTGACTGGTTCAGTTTTTGCTTCATTTCTCATTGTGGGGCATAACTTTGCTGTGTGTCCTTTCTTTCTGCACCTATAACAAGTTAGTCTTTTGAAATCTTTAGGATCAAGAAACTTACCTTGATTTTCAATCAAATTGTACTTTGTTTCTCGTTTTAGAGTAGGTGTTTTGTCCTCTTGGATTGCTTGTTTGGTTTCCGCCGATCAAGGAGAATTAAATGGTGATCTGGTGGCTCCTCTTGTAGCAGAATGCTGGGGGCAGCATCATCTTCTCTGGTGGTTGGTGAGGAAGACATAAGCAAAAAACAATCCTTCACGCTCGGCTATCACCGGTAAGAAAGTACAAGGAAAAGAACCGCTTCAAAAGTTGAGTGGTAGTGAACGTAAGAATGAAATCCCCATAGTTGCTAAAAATCAAAGGAGAAGGTCCCTTCCAAGAAATACACTTACACCGATTTTTACAAGATGTTGACCGCGGTTAATTAGTTCATGTTAACCAAATACACATACCACATCCTTCTCACGCAACTAGAAAATCATGCGGATGTTCATCAAATCTTCAAGAACATTGGTTTAGGAAAAAAAATCAAATGGAGTTTCCCACTTACAAGGTTCCCACTTGTCAATTTCTTGCGTCTTCGGAAGTACATGTGAACCATGTCAGCCAAGAGGAAGCGACTAGCAATAAATTTGGATTCATAAGGTTTAATGTTGGACGAAAATCACACTAAGTTCACTTTCATGAGCTTGATGGCATTTTTGGTTTTCTAGGAGAAACGATACTTAGCCTTCCTCTTGCCAAGCGAAACCATAAAGTTGTGAACAAGGGAAGCGTCAATCCGTGATCCAAAATATTACTATATAAATATCATTATAATGTTTATTTAATTCATAATTCTGTAATTTAATGATTTTTTATATAAAAAATAATTTGATATTCCATTTCTGAAAATATACTAGAAAGAGGAATTCATTAGAATTTAACCTAGCAATATAGCTTAAATTAAGGTGAATATAAAAGAGATTTAAAATTAAATTAATATTTGGCATTTTTCATTGCATTTCATATGATTTTACAGGAAATATATTTAATATTTGAAAAATAAATTTTGGAATTTAATTATTAAATATTTTAGGTAAATTTTAAATATTATAGTAAATTTTTATTTTTATCATTGACAATATTTTTTAAATAAGTGGTATATTTTGATATTGTATGATTTGAATAAATAAAGTGTATTTCTGACATTTAGGAAATTTGTTTGTTATATATGTATTTTTAGGGAAATTTTTTAAAATGCATCTTTTTCAATACCCCTTTTTAGAGATACCAATAGAAAAAACTTTATTAAAAAATGTTCTCAGAAAATTCTCATAGTATTATGAGTATTACATAAACTAAAATAAATTAACATAACTAATAAAATAGTCCGCGCATATGCGCAAGATATTACCTAGTTTATAATAAAAACAAACAAGTAATAAACCTAGGATGCGCAGGATATTACCTAGTCTTTTTTTTTTTTAACATCTTACTTTATTTTATTAAAATTGGAACTGAGATACATAGTTATCTTCAAAACATACGCATACAACCAAGAATTGATTATAGTTTAAGAAGAAGAATTACAATCGAACAAGAGAATTAAACGCCGCTTTCTTTCATAAGCCTTACACGCTAATAGATTTGATAATCTATTATCTTCTTTATTCGCCTTCTTCCTTAATCCGACATGATCATCTTGTTTGGCTATCATTCTTTTGACGAAACTCCAATATACTTTGAAATGATCAATGGTTGCGATCCATCCGTTACATCGCATCCCAACAAAACATCTCCAGACATAGGAGATGACATCTTTCTTGGTTATAACTAATGCCCATGCTTGATGAGATGATGAGTACCATCTTTTGAATCTTGTTCCATGTAGACATCTCCAAAGACACACATTGAAATTGCCGAGGACTAATAGTAAAATCAAAATCAACATGATCTCTTTCCACCATATCCTTAGCCACTGTCTCAAACCGGTCCTATGAACCGATGTCTGCAATAAACATCTCTTAAACTCGCCTGCGTTGTCAATCCAATCCCCAATGATTCCAGGATCAAAAATCCAAATTACATCTCCATACCATTTGATGGAGGGGAATGACAACTGCCGAACACGCCGCTTCGTTCTTGAGCCAATGATCAATGAATGGTTACAAGAAGAAGAAGAGACGCAATCGGAGATAAAACGCCGGCAATAACACAACTGTGTACACCGGAAAAGCGCTCTACAAGAGAGATAAATGGCTACGACGAGACAACATAATCGCATAACTATGGAAGAGAGAATACCAGATCTACCAAGCCAGAGTGTTTTTTGCGGTTACGATACCATCGACGAGAAGGCTTCTGGTCCATCTTCAAGGTTTCTGGAAGTGGCTTTGCAACATGACTCACTGAAGTCGAAACCAAATTTATATGGTTGTGGGTGGAATGATTCAATAATAAATTAGGATAATATATATGAGGTGGGCACCATGGATTGAATTTTCGGTGAAACCCATCTCTGTGCTTCGTCAATTTCAAGAGTCTCTTCATGAATTTAGAGTGAAGAAAATTTATAAGAAGAACTCTGAATCTGAATAAAATTTAATGTTGAGAATGAGAAATTGCAAAAAACAAAAAGAAAACGAAAGTATGGCCGACGCCGGAGGCGACGCCGGCGAAGAGAAAATTGATATTACCTAGTCTATACTAGTATTTTTGCAGCAGTTTTTGCTCAAAAATACCTTTTGAAAAGTTTATACATTTAATGCATTGACTTTAATATTAGTTACCAAAATTTCAAAATTAATTATAGATATGATTTAAAAAAATAAGGAAATCTTTCTACCTCATTCAAACATAAATATATGATTTCTTTCATTTTTTTATTTGAATTATCTTAAATTATTCTATAATACATTTAGTTGATAAAAATTATGATTTTTTCCTGCATATGATGTAATATAAATTTTTTAAAACAGATATATGTTACTCAATAGATGAATAAAAAATTACGGGTACAATATCCCATATCATCTAAAATTTTTTGGCAATGGTTCAGAGTCATACTATAAAGGAGACCAAAATGATTCTGAATACAAATGAGTAGAAATCTTGATTTATCAGGCATTCAAACTTTAAAAACTTTTATTTGGTTTATTCCGGTTCTTTATTTTAAAGATTTTTAAAAGGTTAAATATAAAAAAATATTTAAAATTTTTAAAAAGTTAAATATGATAATTATTATACCGTAGATACACAATAAATATTAAAAATTAAGATGATATAGTGTGAGTTAAAATATCTCGGGACGGGGTTATATAGCGGGACGGATTTTATCGATATTTATATAAATTAAAAATATCACTAATTCGGTGTTACAGGGATAAAACATCATTTCATTATTTTGTTAACACTATTGGTATCAGAAAATAGACATATCTAATTAAATTAAATAAATAATTATTATGTAAAAAATAAATTATATTACGGTATTATATGGTTTATTTAACAATTATTATATAATTATAACATATTTAACCATAATTTAAATATGTTAGTTATAAATAATTTTGTCTGCGGTGTACCGCGGGTCCTAATCTAGTTTATAATAAAAACAAACAAGTAATAAACCTAGGCCTTTAAGGCCATTATCCTCTTTAAATGCATTCGTTTTATAAAACCATTAGTTTATATATGACACATCCCCTATATATTAAAAGAGAAGCACTCTCATAAAAATGTTGAAGTGTCGCACTCGTAGAGCTTCTGTACATTTTTTTAATAAATGCACTTACTTCTCATTGTTATTTACATAAATATACCACTGAAATATTATAAACCAATGTTTTTTCTATTTGTTTTTAAAAATAAAAGATTTAATCAACTATTAAATCCGAAAATGTATTTAATTATCATTTTATAGCCTATTTACTTATTAAAAGTAAATTACATTTCAGAAACAAGAAAAAAACTTATTCATTTATTTATCACTTTTATCATTTTTCTCATTGCATTTTTAAACTTAAGATTAGTTTAAATTAAATCAATTAGTTTAAAAATATTGTTTTATCTATTTAATGGTATAGTGATATAGATAATAATGTGAAACATAAAATATGTGAATTTGATTTTTAGAAACACAAAAAGACATCAAAACTTTCTATACCACCTTGAAATTCTTTTCCAAGTTCAAATATTTCACGGATGAAACGTATTTTACAGAATATAAACACAAATTTGAATAAACGAAAAAAAAACTTTACTTACATATTTTGTTTTATACAAACAAATCTTAAATCTCAAATAATAATTTTCTTCATAATATTTTATTTAAATCCATTTATTCCGTATATAGTGCGGGTTGTACCTAGTTCAAATTATACTTGAAAATTTCTTAATCAGAATTTGAGATACGGTGTAGCAAAGTCAGGCATATGTTGTTGTCGTCATGACATCATGAGTTTGATTGTAATAGGACAATAATTTCGTTTTAGAAAGAAAAAAAATGTGAAGAGAAGGACGCGCAATATAATTTTTTTAACACAACACAGACAAAACGGAAACAATAAACATAGACAAACCGAAAACTGTAGCAGGTAACACAAGAGTGTAGCATTTTTGTCAGATAGACTGACAATTATTGAAAACGAAGGAAAACAAACACTTATTGAAAACATGGAAAACAACACTGTAAACATGGATGTGGTATCTTCAATCCGTGGATGTACTTGTTTAGGCGGTTTCAAGTGCAGGCTTCACAAAGCCCTTAGTGAAGAGGATAGAACATGTGTTGATACATTTTTCAACGTCTCCACCCACAGTTTCACTAGCATCTAGTCACCAAAACAAGATTACAATAAATTTATTAATTAATCTCTATTTTTCCAACTACTATAATAATAATAATAATTTTTGGGGTTGGAGTCAATTTACCAGAGTTCTTGAGAGTAGTCATGGCACTGCACACAGAGGAAGCACACCCCAACTTGCAGTATTCATTGACAGCATCACCTTAAGTTACAAGTCAAAATCCATGCAACTTGCATCAAGATTGGAATTCATCTATGCAACGAATAAATAACAAAACACTAGAAAAAAAAAAAGAAAAATCAATTTACCTGAGTTCTCGAGACGGTTCTAAATAGATCCTGAAGGGCATCGACCATTATCAGAAACTTTTGTGCATCCAGTGGAAAATAAACAAACGAACTGGGGGATTTTTGGGGTATAATCACAGACAATATAGGCATTTCTCGCATTCTGGGACGGGCAGCAGATCTTTGCTTCAACTTGAATTTGCACCATGAGCAGACTCATCATGAGCACACTTAAAGCTACAAATTTGCCTTCCATCTTACAATTGACGACTTATTTGGTTACAAAATGAATAGTATGTAGAGAAAAGACTAGCAAGTATAAGCTTGTATTGATGAAATGATAATGAAACAAGACTTGTTTAAATACTAGTTCTTCTACAGTTTGCCACCACAAACTTCGTCTGCTCAATAGTCTATAACAAACTGGCTTGACCATGCAATCACAAGATATTTTGTTGATAGAAGAGGAGAAGAAGACAAAAGATGAGATAGAGATCCAGTTAGTTATTTTTGGTACAAACATGTTTTAAGTTTCTTCGTTTTAACCAACTCTCTTGTGGCTGTGGAGGTTGTGTGTTTTAATTTGAAAATTTTGTTGGGACCAAAATGAACGTTATCTTCTCTGATTATAACTGAGATGCCCTTGAGTTTAATTATATTATGCTGAACTCTTTAAGAAGTAGTGATCCCTATAATCTATAATCTATCTATCTATACTATTAATTGGGGAGCATACTTTGGAATATAAAAAACAAAAAAACATGACATATAATCATGTTGCCAAACAGGTTCAGTTACTTATATAATTAAAAATAAAAAATAAATAATATATGGTAAACAAAAACGATTAGTCAAAAATCTAATATTTATGGAAACAATAATTATGAAATTAATTATAAAATCAAAATTACCCTATATTTTGGAAATGGTTTAAAGTTTAAAGTTTGCTTTCATAATAATCAAAAAATTTTAAATCAAAAATTATATATATATATATATATTAATTGGGAGCACACTTAGGGATACAAAAAAATAAAAAAGCATGACATATATTCATGTTGCCAAACAGGCTCAATTACTTATATAATTAAAAATAAAAGAATAAACAATATATGGTAAACAACAACTGTTAGTCAAAAATCTAATATTTATGAAAATAATAATTATGAAATTAATTATAAATTAAAAATTACCCTATATTTTGGAAATGGTATAAAGTTTAAAGTTTGCTTCCAAAAAAATCAAAGAATTTAAATAGAAAATTATATATATATATATATATATATATATGTAAACATATTTGATTTGATTTTAAATTGTGTGATATTTACAGAAATAACAAATCAATTTAATACAATTAAATAGAAACAAATAATCATATATCTATAATATTAATTAGGGAGCACACTTAGGGATACAGAAAAAAACAAAAAAGCATGACATACACTACAAGAAAACATGCATTTTGAGACTACAATTTGTGACTACTTATTCAGTCACAAAATAGAGCGACGCTTTAAGACTATTTTGCGACGACTTAACGACTACAAAAAAATTGGAGAGAAAAACGTCGCTTATTAACGACGAAACATAAAGATCACAAAAGGGTCTTAAATTAGCGACTACATTAGGACTATTTTGCGTCGAAAATAAATTCGTCTTAAAATGGTCACAATTTGCGACTACTCTGTGACCATTTATATAGTCGGTACAGCAAGTCACAAAAACGTCGCATATCGAGGACTTATTTGCGTCCACATTTTTACCCTTATTTAGTAACAAAGACGTCACAATTTGCGACGATATTGTGACTGATATCTGAAGACTTTGCGACTAACACCTGATTTAGCTACTCTTTTAAGACTGTTTACCCACATTTGAGATTCATTTCCAGTGTTACATGTTCTTTTATCTTAAGTGTTACATGTTCTTTTATGAGAATGTGTTGCAATGAAGAAAAATTCAAAACTAAGTGATGTAAACATTGTTTTACTAAATCTTACTATTGCATGTACTTTATACTACTACTATGAGTTCTCCTTAGTGATTTATATAAATAGTTTTGTTCATAATGTGTAGAATTCAAGATTTTTATTTTGTGACATATATATGGTAGTCTTAAAATGGTCACACATTGCGACGGATTTGCCACTATATTACGACTATCTCAACTTATCACTATTTTGCTACCGATTAGAGACCTGTTTTGCGATGATATTGTGACTGATATCTGAAAACTTTGCGACTAACACCTGATTTAGCTACTCTTTTAAGACTGTTTACCCACTCTCTATATTTTTTATTTTGAAAGTTCACATTTGAGATTCATTTCCATGTTTAGGTTGATGTTTACGCTTTGTTTTGTTCACCTTATCAAGAATAATTTTCTTAAAGTATTAAATTTCAATGGCTATAAACTAAACATTCATAAGTTCAAAATTTATCTTAAGTGTTACATGTTCTTTTATGAGAATGTGTTGCAATGAAGAAAAATTCAAAACTAACTGATGTAAACATTGTTTTACTAAATCTTACTATTACATGTACTTTATACTACTACTATGAGTTCTCTTTAGTGATTTATATAAACAGTTTTGTTCATAATGTGTAGAATTCAAATTTTTTATTTTGTGACGTATATATGGTAGTCTTAAAATGGTCACACATTGCGACTGATTTGCCACTATATTACGATTATCTCAATTTCTCACTCTTTTGCTACCAATTAGAGACCTGTTTTGCGACGATATTGTGACTGATATCTGAAGACTTTGCGACTAACACCTGATTTAGCTACTCTTTTAAGACTATTTACCCACTCTCTATATTTTATATTTTGAAATTTCACATTTGAGATTCATTTACATGTTTAGGTTGATGTTTATGCTTTGTTTTGCTCACCTTATCAATAATAGCTTTCTCAAAGTATTAAATTTCAATGACTATAAACTAAACATCCATAAGTTCAAAATTTATCTTAAGTGTTACATGTTCTTTTATGAGTAATACATACACAAAATCTCTATAAAACTCTTGTTTATCAGTGTTTTAAACAAAATATTTGTATTTTCTGTTTCATGTACAAGTGTTACATGTGGTTTCAGTTGAAACTTGTTAGTTATGTAGTATCTTATAAACTAACTTATCAAAACATTGTTTTATCTTTTTAAACTGAGATTTTTATCTTTTTAAACTGCGTATATCTAAAATTAAAATCCAACACTTAAATCTTCAAAAAAAACATAATCATTGAAAGCCTAAATTATGAACAAAAAAAGACAATTATATAAACAATTATGAATTTGTATTCAAAATTATATACACAGCTAAAATAAATATGAAACTAAAATTATTTGGTTTGGGCGGACAAACCCAAAAATTCCAACCATCCCACTATTTTATTTGGTTTTTCCGGTTAATGTGAAATTATTTGGAAAAGAGTTGTGGGTTAATTAATTGTATATTTCTGAATAATTCAAATTGTCATATCTTAAACAATTGCATTCCGATTTTCATATTCTATAAACAAAATCTTCGTTTGGACATTATTATAATATTATGTAAATTGTGACCAGGTGAGGATACGGCATATATTTGTATTATGTAGAGTATGTCATATCTTTATTTCATTAATTAAAAAAATAAGAATCCACGTTTAGTTAAAAACCTAAATGCTCTTCTTCTTCGTTGCTTTACCTTGCAGCGCCGCTGGTAAGAGAAGTTACAGTTTTTTCAGATTTAACCTCAAAACACATATATTTCCATTGATTATACACAGATCTAATCTTAGTTTCAAGTGATTCAACAATTTTTTTAACGATTCTAGTTCATCGTTATTCGCTTCCTAACCCGAACCGTACGCTTTTCAGGCGCTGTAGAAACTCAGATCTCTTCCTCTTCGATTTAGCTCCGATCTCTTCCTCTTCAATGTAGTTCTGATCTCTTCCTCCTCGACTCGCCATGAGTCTCTCCAGCCGACAGGCTGACCACCATCTCGCTAAACCCTCTGATTCTCATCTAACAGGTACTTGTTCCGTCTTTTCTCTTCTCTTTCTCGCGATTTGTCAAGTTCATATTAAGATTTAGACTATCAGATTCATTCTTCATTTCCACTGCTTCTCTCTTAGGTCATATAGATTGGAAGCGTTAAACTCAAGCCACTCAACCGCTCTTCTTTCTCCGCCTTTGTTTTCTCTCCGTCTCTCCGATTCACAAGCTTTTGACAGCGAAAGATTCTCACCGCCGTTTTTTTCGTCGTTGAAGAACATAAACAGATCCGACGCCACGAGACCACCGAGAAGCCTTGGAGGAAGAAGCATAGCAAGCAACGGGAATCGTCGGCAAACGGCATTTGGTTGCGGCGGCTGAGGGCTCACTAGGGTGATTAGGGTTTTTTTTGGTTGATTTTAGCATCCGGTTTAACCGTGATTTAGTGGCCGGTTCAATTCTGTAACAATTATTCAATTCCCGGTTTGGGTGGTTTGTTAATATTAATATATATATATTAATTTAAAGAAAAATTGTCACGAAATAATTTAAATCAATATATATATGAATTTTATTTTTTTATTTTTTTTTATTAATTTTTTGTAATATGTCGCAAAAATGTCCCAAATCTGTGATATAATTATGGTCACAATTTAGTTTCTAATACACGACCATATTATGCTGTCACAAAATGGTCTTAAATTTAAGATTATTTTGAGACTTACTCATTTTGCAACCGTTTTTTAGCGACCATCAATAATAGTCACTAAATAGTCGTAAAGTAGCTTTTTGCGACTATTTTGTGACGTTTTTGGGAGTAACAAATGGTGTGTTTTCTTGTAGTGATATATCCACCAGTTAAACAAACAATCAGAAAGTTTCATTTAAAATAATTAATTACAAAGTTATATTTTGAATCTGTAATTTTTTATGAATGCAACCTTTACAACTTTGAATTTTTTTTATTACTTCTACATGATGAAATTGAATTGCATATACTGTTTTGACTCATTTTGTTTTTACTTTTCTTTTATTTTTACCAAACTAATAATAATATTAGTTTTTATATATTTTAACTTCATTTTTTATTTTATCAATACTTATTATAATGAACTTCTATAATTATGGCTCCTAAAGACTTTGGGTTGAATTAAATTACACAAATTTATGTTTTCTGTCAAAATTTATATATTATAGGTCTTCTCACTATTTTTAATAAATTGTCTAATATAAACAATTTAAACAAATTAAAAATAAAAAATAAAAACCCTGCACAAAAGTGCGGGTTGGTCCATAGGTTTACTTCACAGAAATTAACCCCAAATAATTTTAGTTTTACTAATACATAATTGTAAAAAAAAAAAAGATCAGATACGAGACAGGAACATGTAATCTAAAAAAAACATTATATAAACTATTTTTCATAGAAAAAAGAACAAGAAATAAATATATCAAGATGAGATTATAAAATTACGATAGTTAATTTATACTTTATGTGAATCCAAAATTTATGGTGAAGCGGTTATTATTTCAAACGTTTAGAAATTTGATGAAGGTAAACCAATATATGTTTATGTTATAAATGTTATACCAAGTAATTATATTTACAAATAAAATGTTATGTGGATGTGAATCTTTTACCTACTTCCTTATTTGTTGGACTAAAATATACAATCTCAAATTGATAAAATATTATTAAAACTACGGTTATAAGATAAAAAGGGACATACCGTATATGGGATGAGACGGGTTCCAGAAACACATAAACAAATCTGTATACTATCTTTCTCTTACTATTTTTAATGTACTTAAATCTAATCATCTTCTTTCCAAGCCAAACTGAAAATAAATTGGTACAAAGTTAGATTATGAATGTTAATAACATTTTTAACATTCATAATTACAAATGTAACTCCGCATAATCCAAACTTAATTACAAACTTAGTTCTTTTAAAATTACCTCCGCACGTATGTGCGGGTCCAATCTCTAGTATACTATTAAAAGGGAAACATTTTTAATAAGTAGACATAGATTAAGAGATTATTACATGAAATGATACTGAAAACTTTCAGAATAATGATATATAAATTGTGTATCCAAACAGATTGATATTAATCTATAACCAAACAGATTGATAGCCGAACCAAATCTGATAAAATTAACCAAATCCGGTAAAATTAAGTGAGAACACCTAACATTTAAATATCACATAAAAATCGGCTCAAATTTAAACCTACCATAAACAATCTAACTAAATCAATCCCCCATAATTAGTTTAGAATTTCTAAAAGAAGTTCAACTAAATCTAAACAAATCTCGGAAATTACCAACACAATATTGAACAGTTAACATAATTTACCAAGATTATGTGATCTCCAATTTCGAATTATATATCCACGATTACAAAATATTTTATTTACTAAATTTTAGTAACTTACCAAATCTTCCAAGATAATATGATCAAATCTTAAATACTATGATATATTCTTTAGAACATCCTACACCTACTATAAAAGCAACGTATGTGATGAACGTCTTACACACCTCGCATACTTCAAACTACAAACCTATCATTTCAAAAAAAAAAAAAATGGCTGACATTTATTAAGACCTACTATAAAATCTAAGTGGAGGTTATTGGTTTGAGATTTGAATAGAGTTTTAAATAGTTTAAATGTTATGTAGAGTATATTGTTATTAGATCAAGATTTTGTTAAACTTTGTTTAGTGTTATTAGTTTGTGATTTGTAAAAAGTCATTTAAAATCTTAACAACTTTGGGTTATTGGATTCAGACTTTTATGTTCAGACTTTTATAAAGTCATTAAAAGTTTTGTGTTATTCAATTAAAACAAAAAAATTTAGGATTGTTAATGAGTTCAATTATTATGTTATTGGTTCATGATTTTAGACACTTTATTTACAAAATAAAGTCATGGAAAATATCACAAAAATACAGGGATTATTTGGAGGACTTTACAAGATTTTAGAAAACTAATCAACAAAACTCTCTAGCAATCTTTAACAATCTTTCACTTATTCACTTTTAGTGATTTTGTTGAACACTTCAAAAATCTTCATAAATTAGAATCCAATACCACCCCTTAAATTAATCAACCCACAAAATTAGCGTATAATTTAAACAACTAATTAAAACTAATTAGCGCTTAGTTTATAAGGAAGTTCATATAATATTAGCAGCTTAATCTAGGAAAATGAAACAACCGACCCTTTTTTTTAAATAATAATAAATAATATAAATATATAAATAAACTACAACTAGTGGTTCCATACCCACTAGCCACCTAACCACATTCACAATCAACAGCGGAACAACACACCAATAAATATCCAATAAACCAATAATAATCCAACAATAATCCAATATCATAACATAAGCAATAACCAAATACCCAACAACAAGAAACAAGGAACCAGCAACCTAGCAATATTTCTAACGACTCAATTCTAGCAACCTAACAATGTCAGACAACATCCAATCGAGTCCCTAGAACATCCTCCTTTTCATTGCCTTTGATTCCACGATCACACTTTGCCTTTACCTGCACACCACAAGCAACAATTGAGATGCGTAAGAGACGCCTCGCATTAACGTACACGTACACATGTTTAGTATTTAAAATATTATATGCATATTTCATGATCAAATTGTCTATGGCATGACTTCGCTACACCGTATCTCAAACTTTGATATTAAGAAAATTTCAAGTACATAATTTGAATCTTTCATATATTATGTCATCGATGTGCATAAACTTATGGTTTTAACTTTTAAACTTTGCTACTTCTTGTGTCACTTCCTCCTCAACGGTTTAGCCATTATGATTTTCTAACTATAGGTCGAATATAACAATTTTTGAAAAGGTGGGTATATTGTTTTTCTCAACAAGATTTTATGATAACAAATTTATAGAACGAAATTAATAGCTAACGGGTAATTCGACAATCCAAAATGGAGTTATGAGACATCCACAAGATTTAAAGGCCTTTAAGATTCACTAGATTCGGACCCGCATATACGTGCGGGTTGATTTCAAAAACTAAGTTTACTAACATATTTGTAAACATTTTTTTAGAAATGTTATTAATATTCAAGATCCAAACTCTACATTTGGTTTAGACAAAAAGAATGATCAGATTTGTTTTTGTTATCAATAAAGACAATACATTAAAAAAAAAAGTAGTAACGAAAACAGTATGTTTATTTTGAGACAGAAAATGCGTCTCGTTCCGTATATGTTAAGATTTTTCTATCGCATAACTAAAGTTTTAATAATAATTTAACTACTTGAGATCTTATATTCTATCTCATTACTAAGGTTTTAATAATAATTTAAATATTTGAGATCTTATATTGTAGTCCAACAAATAAGAAAACATGTAAGAGATTCAGAACTGCATATATGTACGACATTTTATTGGTAGATATATTTATTTGATATGATATTTAGAACATAAACTTATATTGGGTTGTTTTCATAATATTGTTATAACCATCAATTTTGGATCGACATGATAGCGAACCCGAATCAATTGTGATATGGATTAGTGATCAGCTAGAAATTTATGGACCGGTTGACCTTAATATAGTTTTCAAGTAGATTAACCCGTCTGCTATGCCTGCCCTGCAATATATTAAATTATATTGACCCACAAAAAACTTGTCCCATGTAATCCACATAAATAAATGTTATGTCTGAATCTATCATGCTTGAATCCAGAATAGTTTAGATAATATATTTTTTCTGAATTACATGTTTCTTTCCATATAGATATTAAATTAGATGATCGTTTAAAAATATCAAATAATATACTACCAAAATTAAATAAATTTTCATATATACATTACCAATATTAATAGTCTGATTAGCTATGAACACTTTTAAAACGACTTTCATAAATATTGGCTACTTATCAAGTTGTTGATTTAATTTTAATTATTTTGTAATTTGTAAACAAAGATCCACAAGTTTTTATGACCAGGATCCAACGGGTCAACAAAATTAGCTGGTCTTTACTACCAAAAAAAACAAAATTACCTTTTTGATTTTTTCTCTTCTAATCAAAAATAATCTACCCCTAAAATGTAAAACAAAAAATGTGAAGTTACAATTTATGTAATATATTAAAAAACAATTTATCTTTTATACCACACATATATATCTTACACTATTTGTAGATAGATGCATAACTCTAGTAGTACATAATTACATGTTGTTTTCATCTATATAACTCTAAATACAGTAAAATCAATCACAAGTAAAGTATACTACACGTCAAGAAGTGCCTTGATTTTTCTCCTCCCTGTTTTACCTTAGAAAATACAGACATTACAATCGTAAATCATTTTAAAATGTCTTTTAATCATGCAATTTCAAAACTTTGATTAGACTATGGGCCAGTTCGTTTAATCATGCAAGTTCACGTTTTCTTAATCTGTCTCTGGTTTAGTTTTAGCGACACTAATTACCGAATTCATTGCTTTTAAGTCGCTCACTTGTAATTTGAGGGTTGAAAGGAACAGACCTTATAATATATTATTGAAAACTTGAGGGTTGCCACTACAGTGACATTATATTCTATTATAACATATATAAGTTATAATAAAAATTAAAATCTGTAGAGTTGTGCAGAAGGTGCGGTGTAGCTTGTGTATTCTGAATTTTTTTTTTTATTGAAAACATTGTAACAGTTTTTCCTATGATTTTGGTTTTACATGTCACTCTGTATAAACCACAAAAAAAATATGAGAAAACATAGGCTTAAGAAAATAATTCAATATTAAATTAATATGTAACTGATGATTCCATATTTATTCAAAACTGGCATATTCGTTGTCCTGTTAACCACTCAAGTCAAACTCTCATTAATACATGTATATATACATGGGAATGAAATTATCATAACCTTCCATCCTAATGTTCACGTGTACTTAATCTTATATACTTGCTTTTTGAAGTACAAAAAGCAAAATAATAACCTTAGTTTACATGTAATTTTGAGACTATAATACATGAATTTAATATATTATTGGTTTAGTGAATTAACTTAATAGTTGCTTTTCCTGGTTTCTTTTTGCTTCATACTGAAGATGTTACTGGGTTAATCTCCGAGTGAAAAAATCTGAAACAAATCAATAACTTGAGGTGAGAAATGTGACAACCCGTCCCGTTGACCCCACTAGCCCACCGCTAGCTTGCCCCCATAGGCCCGAAGCTGGCCCTGCAGGGCATCGATCCTAACCCCTCACTGGGCAAATGGAACTATTCATCCAAATCCACAGTAGGTTATTGGTGTGCCAGGCGTTCCTCGAACCCTGGTCCCCACCCTTTGACAACCTTCCCACAGGACAAGCTGTCACCAATTGACCTGCAGATCAATTGGTGACAGCTTGTCCTGTGGGAAGGTTGTTAAAGGGTGGGGACCAGGGTTCGAGGAACGCCTGGCACACCAATAACCTACTGTGGATTTGGATGAATAGTTCCATTTGCCCAGTGAGGGGTTAGGATCGATGCCCTGCAGGGCCAGCTTCGGGCCTATGGGGGCAAGCTAGCGGTGGGCTAGTGGGGTCAACGGGACGGGTTGTCACAAGAAAAAACACCAAAAGAACTATTTTGATTTTATATAACCAAAAAACACCAAAAGAGCACTAAAAAAGATACCAAATTTAGAGAGGTTAATTTAGAGAAGTCTTCTATAATGTTTGGCAAGAAGGTTCCTTCTGAAATAAGGGATCAGTTGAAGTCGGTTATTGGTATTTCTAAAGAGGGGGGTATGGACTCGTATTTGGGCATTCCTGAAAGCCTCCAAGGATCAAAAACGAAGGTTTTTGGTTATGTTAAAGATCGGTTGGATGACCGAGTCAATGGTTGGAATGCAAAGCTCTTATCGAAAGGTGGTAAGGAGATTATGATTAAATCAGTAGCGCTGGCACTTCCTAACCATGTGATGTCCTGCTATAAATTGCCGCAGGAGTTGACATCTAAATTAACGGGTGCTATTTCAACCTTTTGGTGGAAATCCAATGATAGGACTCGTGGTCTACATTGGGTGGCCTGAGATAAATTATCTAAGGATAAGTGTGAAGGAGGTCTAGGTTTCAGAGCCCTGGAACAATTTAATGATGCTATGCTAGCGAAACAGTATTGGCGGTTAATTCAACATCCGACGTCCTTAATGGCTCGGGTGTTGAAGGGCAGATATTTTAGAAATAAACACCCTCTTATGGCCAAAAAACCATATAACCCCTCCTTCGCTTGGAGGAGTATTTTTTCAACTAAGGAATTGGTGGAACATGGAGCGCGGTGGGCGGTAGGATCGGGTTGTTCTATTTCGGTTTGCCGTGACCCTTGGATACCGGATATTCGACCACGCCCAGCAAATGGTCAGGGAAGACACTGGTTACCGAGTTTGATGGTGAACCACTTAATTAATCCTGTTACGAAGGATTGGCATTTGCCTGCTCTGGAGGAGTTTCTAGATCCGGGGGATATACAGATTATTCGGAGTATGGCGGTCAGTAAAGTCCAGCGACCGGATCGTTTAGTATGGCACTTTACCAAGTCAGGGAAGTATACGGTTAAATCAGGATATCGGCTAGCCAGAGAATTATTGACGGATGTCGAATACGGGCCGACTTGTATGGCCCTTAGGGCCCAATCGTGGAAACTTGATGTTCCCTCGAAGGTCCAACATTTTTTCTGGCAAATTGCTTCGGGCACTCTCCCAGTGTTGGAACGGCTTGCGTATAGGGGTGTCCGGTGTGATACTCTCTGCAAATGATGTGAGTCTGCACCAGAGACGATTAACCATGCTCTTTTTGACTGTCCTCGTTCGCGCGATGTTTGGGGTTTGTCGCCGGTTTTGGTAGTTCCGGATGGTTTTCCATATGCTTCAATCTATGCAAATTTAGATTTTATTTTTTGGTGGGCAGATTCTCAATCGGGGGATCCAGATGTAGCTATCCACCTCCCCTGGATACTTTGGTCACTATGGAAAGATAGGAATAAAAAGTTTTTCAGGGGTTAGAGGCAGAGCCGATGGAGATTTTACTCCAGGCGAATAATGATAGACTATTGTGGGAAGAAGCCAAATCTTACTCAGATAGCTATTTACATACTACACCTCTGCTGGAGGACAGGGGGGTGTTTCCTCGTTGTCAGATTGATGGCTCATGGAAGGGTTCAGATCCTCTGCAGGGACTGGGGTGGTGGTGTTGTAGTGATGAAGTTTCGACGCTTCTTCTGGGAGCACGGAGCCAAAGGCGCGGCTCCACATCCTTACATGCAAAGCTACAATCCTTGATTTGGGCTATGGAGTCACTTTTGGCGGCGGGAGTGGATTGTCAGAGTTTCAAGACAAATTGTGCAGAACTGGTGGCGATGGTGGAGATGCCTGACGATTGGCCAGCTTTTTCGAATCTGTTGGAGGAGTTTTTTGTGCTCAGATCATGCTTCCCCTCCTTCTCCCTAACCAGGATCACTAGAGAGCTCAATGTACGGGCAGATTGTCTAGCCCGTTCTTCAAGATCTTTACTTTCAGAAATTTCCTTTGTAAACTCTTTCCCTCCGGTTTGGGCAACCAATCTTGGAGTTTTATTTTAATTTAATTAATGTTTGGTTGAAAAAAAAAATACCAAATATTTTAATAGAACTATAGCAATGAATCTGAGTGATCGGCATGTCAATAGAAGCAGTACTTATACAAAAACAAATAAGCTGTCATTTAGGGTTATAGAAAAATCTTTCATTTAATATATTTTTCTTAATAGTTATGGTTCCTATAATTACTCCGAATGGTTAGTAGGTTAGGAAAATAATAATTCTAAATTTTCAAAAATACATTTACAACTGTGATCGATAAAGAAAAAACATTTGTTATATTGGTAGATATTTTAAGAAACAATCAATTAGTTTGTTATTAAAATGGTATATTGTTGACTGTTTTGATTTTTAATTGTCGATTAGTTATGGCAAGTACAAATTATTAGGGATATATTTAATTCTGATTTCCTTAATATCTATGTTTAATTAATTTTTCCGAGATTTTGGTATTAATTTCCGAGATTTTCCTAGATTTTTTTTTTGATCAAATGATTTTCTGTAACATCCGCGAACCGGAATATGCGTTTTTGGTTGGGGTGTCGATCGATACCCTTGTAGCATCGATCGACACCACTAATTCTGGGTTCGTCGGGTTTGTTTCAATCGTTGATTTGGACCGGTTTGGTTTAAGGAAACCATTGAACCGGGTCTTAAAAGGAAGAAAATGACCTAGGTCGTGTTTCAGAGGTTTTTGTGTCGCCGTTTGAGAGAAAACAAAAGGAGAAAAACAGTTTCAAAGGTTCTTGAGAGAGTTTGTGGGATTTCAAGGCGTTTTTGGTGAGATCTTGCTGTGGGAGTGAAGATCCAAGGCTAGGAACGTGTTAGAGGGCTGCTGAGAGTGTTGGATTCGTTTCCTTTGGTCTAAATCTTCCTTCAAAGAGGTGAGTGCATGACCATGGCTAATCTAAGCCTTTGATTCCCTTGTTCTTGCTTGTTGTTGCTTGCTTGTGTGTTTTTTTCTTGCTGGGAATTGGTTGATACAGTTTCCTACGGAGGTATAAGGCTTGGGTTTTGAGTATTGGACGTTTTGGAGGAGATTGGGAGCGAGATTCGACTCTCGACTTCGCGCGGATCACAGTTGCAGAGGGAATGTCGATCAACACCACTTGGTGTCGGTCGACACCAGCAAGTCAGGCATCGATCGACACTGTGGGGTAGTGTCGGTCGACACCATTGAGCTAGTGTCGGTCGCCACTAGGCTGGTGTCGGTCGACACCTCCCTTCCAGCGAGACGATGTTTGATTTCCTGGTTTGTGTGTTTGTTTGTTGCTTGTTTTGGAACTTTGGAATCATTGTTGCTTGTGTGTATAGCCCAGTAGATGGGAGGATCGCCTCACTAAGTATTTGTGATAATACTTACGCATCTCAATTGTTGTTTGTGGTGTACAGGTAAAGGCAAAGTGTGATCGTGGAATCAAAGGCAATAAAGAGGAGGATGTTCTAAGGACTCGACTGGATGTTGTCTGACATTGTTAGGTTGCTAGAATTGAGTCGTTAGAAACATTTCTAGGTTGCTGGTTCCTTGTTTCTTGTTGTTGGGTATTTGGTTATTGCTTATGTTATGATATTGGATTATTGTTGGATTATTATTGGTTTATTGGATATTTATTGGTGTGTTGTTCCGCTGTTGATTGTGAATGTGGTTAGGTGGCTAGTGGATATGGGACCACTAGTTGTAGTTTATTTATATATTTATATTATTTATTATTATTAAAAAAAAAGGGTCGGTTGTTTCATTTTCCTAGATTAAGCTGCTAATATTATATGAACTTCCTTATAAACTAAGTGCTAATTAGTTTTAATTAGTTGTTTAAATTATACGCTAATTTTGTGGGTTGATTAATTTAAGGGGTGGTATTGGATTCTAATTTATGAAGATTTTTGAAGAGTTCAACAAAATCACTAAAAGTGAATAAGTGAAAGATTGTTACAGATTGCTAGAGAGTTTTGTTGATTAGTTTTTTAAAATCTTGTAAAGTCCTCCAAATAATCTCTGTATTTTTGTGATATTTTCCATGACTTTATTTTGTAAATAAAGTGTCTAAAATCATGAACCAATAAAATAATAATTGAACTCATTAACAATCCTAAATTTTTTTGTTTTAATTGAATAACACAAAACTTTTAATGACTTTATAAAAGTCTGAACATAAAAGTCTGAATCCAATAACCCAAAGTTGTTAAAATTTTAAATGACTTTTTACAAATCACAAACTATAACACTAAACAAAGTTTAACAAAATCTTGATCTAATAACAATATACTCTACATAACTTTTAAAATATTTAAAACTCTATTTAAATCTCAAACCAATAACCTCCACTTAGATTTTATAGTAGGTCTTAATAAATGTCAGCCATTTTTTTTTTTTTTGAAATGATAGGTTTGTAGTTTGAAGTATGCGAGGTGTGTAAGACGTTCATCACATACGTTGCTTTTATAGTAGGTGTAGGATGTTCTAAAGAATATACCATAGTATTTAAGATTTGATCATATTATCTTGGAAGATTTGGTAAGTTACTAAAATTTAGTAAACAAATGAAACAACCCTTCTCGTTTTTTTTTTTTTTTTAATACCTTAATTTACTAGTGGTCCCATACCCACTAACATCCTAACAACAATCAATAACCGCGGATAACCAAATAAAACAATTCCATTAATCCAATAAAATTCCAACATAAATAATCCAATAACCAATAACACCATAATCCAAACAAAGAAATAACCAAAAGCTACCATCCTACAATATTCCAATGACTTAATCTAGCAACCTAACAACAGCTAGACCACAATCAATCAAGCCTCTAGAACATCCTCCTCCTCATTGCCTTTGATTCCACGATCACACTTTGCCTTTACCTGCACACCACAAATAACAATTGAGATGCGTAAGTATTATCATAAATACTTAGTGAGGCCGTCCTCCCATCTACTAGGTTATACACACAAGCATATGAGACCCTCATGTTTAAGCAAAACAAACAACACACAACAATACATCAAACCAGGAAAACAAGTCTCGGCTGAGACCAGTGTCGACCGATGCCTCACGGTGTCGATCGATACTACAAACAATGGTGTCGACCGATGCTAAACAGTGTCGACCGATGCCCCTCTAAATGGTGTCGACCGATGCTTCCTAGTGTCGATCGATGCCTCTTCTGCAGACACGATCTGCGCGAATCCGAACATCGAACTCTCCTTCCCAATCATCTCGAATCCGTCTCAAACTCACCCAATGACCTCGGAAATCACTAGGAATCACAAAAGCAATGAACCCAAGCAACAAAACAACACAAACATCAAAGAAAACACCCAAACAAGAGAGATCTCATGCTTAGATCAACCATGGTCAAGCACTCACCTCTTTCCAGGAAGATTCTGAACAGTAGGAACGAAATCCTCACTCCTAGCAAGCTTCTAACTCTTTCCCAGCTCCAAAACTCTCAAGAACAGCAAATAATCTCCTAAACTTTTCCCAAAAGCTTAAGAACACTCTCTCCTTTCTTTTTCTCTCAAAAGCGGCGAGTACAGACAAATAACACGACCTTGGGTCGTTTTTCCCCTTTTACACACGATTTAGAGATTTTAATTGAACCAAACCAAACCAATCAGCAATTAAAATGAACCCGACCAAACCGGAACACATGGTGTCGATCGATGCCCCCAAGGGTGTCGATCGACACCCACACCAAAATTACAAAAATTGGTTCGCGGATGTTACAATTCTCCCCCACCAATATGGATTCGTCCCCGAATCCCGCAATATCGTCCATCTGCCAAGGACCTCCGTGCCACCGTCAGCACGGCCCGCACGTCCCCAGACTGGACTAAACACCGTCAGCCAAGGTTTCCCGTGCCACTGTGGCAACAGCCCGCACACCTCCGACTAACCCTCGAGGTCTCCCTCTAGCCAATATACTCGCATCATAAACAGTATTTGCTCACAACTCAGTGCTTCCCCCGTCCGTGGTCGCAACCAACAAATCATGCCGGCTCGCTATCAGGCCAACCGCCTAAAGCTACGACATGCAGGAAGTCACTCACACACACACTCCCCCCGCTCTCGGTTCGCAACCCTCGAGACATACCGGCTCACTGCCGAGCCTCGGCTCACAGCTACGGTATCCAGGGAGCCTCACATATCCCGCTCTTGGGTCGTCACCCTCAAGCGCGCTCTCGGATTGTCATCCAAAGCAACATACCACTCCCACTCTCTGGCCACAAAGTCCATCGAGCTATCGGTATCACGTGAGTTGGGCCCGCACGGCCTTGAGCAAAACAAATACTGATGCCAACGAGTATCTCCCGGCTAGATCTACCTCAACATTTCCACAAAACTTTCCCTTTTTAGAAACATTCTATTTATGGAAACCTTCCTTTTGTGGAAACTTTCTATTTATGGAAACTTTCAAAAAATAGAAACCCAAGCTATTTCTCTTTTCCCATGACAACAACAGTCAAACATAAAGAAAAATACTCATCTTATTAATCTCAAAAATGTCATAATCGTTACAATCTCAACGAAATTACATCAGAAAAAGCAAAAATACAACAACCAGAGCAATCAACCCGCATCCCGAGCACCACCTCATCTTGATACTTAGTCGCACAACCAACTACCCCTAAGCGACCAAATATCAAGAGAGATGGGCTGGAATACTCCGTACCCGCTCCAGCCACGAACTACAACTCGGACCTGGCTAGACAAGCTCAAGTTGCGGTCTGCTTCTCAAACCACTTCTTAAACCTTGCCTTCATCCTCGCCTCGGGCTCCCAAGTCTGCTCCTCTACTCCGTCACAGTCCCACAGGACCCTCATCAAAGGAATCTTCTTCTTCCGAAGTTCCTTGACTCTCCTCTCGAGCACCCTCAATGGCCTCGCCTCTAAAGTCATGTTAGGCTGAAGATCCTTAGGAATCTTAGCCAACAACTGATCACCTTCGTGAAGACACTTCCTCAGCATCGACACATGGAATACCTTGTGGAACGCACGCATAACCTCAGGCAACTCCAACCGGTATGCCACTGGTCCCATCCACTCAACCACTCTGAACGGACCCATGTACCTTGGACTCAACTTAGTCTCTGTCAATGACCTGTTCGGACCCCGCAACATGGCCATCTTGAGGTATACTCTATCACCAACCTGAAACTCAAGATCCTTTCTCCTCTTATCAACATAGCTCTTCTGCCGATCCTGAGCCTCCTTCATGTTCAGCCTCAAAACCCGAATCTTCTCCGAGGTCTCCTGAACAAAATCTGCACCAAATATGCTCCTCTCCCCCACCTGAGTCCAACATAATGGTGTACGACACGGCCTCCCATACAAGGCCTGGTAGCTGTTGTTATAAGCAAACTCCACCAAGCACAAGTGATCTGCCCAGTGACCACCCCAATCCAGCACACACATCCTCAATAAATCCTCCAAAATCTGGATCGTCCTCTCTGACTGACCGTTCGTCTGAGGATGATAGGCTGTACTCATATGCACCTTCGTGCCCATCTCCGCCTGAAATGCCTTCCAGAACACCGAGGTGAACTTGGAATCTCTATCAGACACAATACTAGCAGGCACACCGTGCAATCTGACTATCTCCCTCACGTACTTCTTGACCAAAACCGCTGCTCCATCAGTTTTCTTGATGGCCAGAAAATGCGCAGACTTAGTCAAACGGTCCACAATGACCCAAATAGCATCAAACGTCCTCGACACAGGCAAACCTACCACGAAGTCCATCGTGATCAAATCCCACTTCCACTCTGGAATGGGTAAACTCTGTAATAAACCACCAGGAACCTGATGCTCCGCCTTTACCAGCTGGCAAGTATCACACTTCGCCACCCAGTCGGCTACGTCCTTCTTCATCCCGACCCAGTGATAATACCGCTTGAGGTCACGGTACATCTTGGTCGCTCCTGGATGAATAGAGAACTTGCTCGAATGAGCCTCTCTCAGTATCTCCTGCCTCAAATCCTCACCCTTGGGCACACAGATCCGACCATGCACAAGGATAGTACCATTAGCAGAAACCTGATACTCTACACCCGCAGCCTTAGAGGCATTCATCAGCCCCTCATCGCTCCCCTGAGCTAACCTCACTCTGCTCAACAAATCCGCTCTATCAGCTGCCTCCAAACCCAAAGGTTCCTGTGAGATAACACACAAACTCAATGCACTAATCTCACCTACCAACACCTCCATATCCTGCTCCTGAGCCGAAGCCACCCGCTTCCGACTCAAGGCATCTGCAACCAGATTAGCTTTACCAGGATGGTAAGCTATGTCCAAATCATAATCCGCTACTAACTCCATCCAACGCCTCTGCCTCAAATTCAGCTCAGGCTGAGTAAAAATGTACTTCAGACTCTTGTGATCTGTAAATACCTGTACCTTCCCACCATACAGATAGGATCTCCAAATCTTAAGAGCAAAGATCACTGCTGCCATCTCTAAATCATGAGTAGGATAATTAGCTTCATGCTTCCGCAACTGCCGCGAAGCATAGGCTATAACCTTCCCCTGCTGCATAAGTACACAACCCAACCCCACTCTAGAAGCGTCTGTATACACAACATAAGGCTCGTCCTGCTCAGGCAGTGCTAACACCGGCGTGGTAGTCAACATCTGCTTGAGACTTGCAAAACTTGCCTCACACTCTGGTGACCACACAAACGGGACATCCTTCCCTGTAAGCTTAGTCATCGGTTGTGCCATACTCGCAAAACCCCGAACAAACCTCCTGTAGTAACCTGCTAACCCCAGGAAACTCCGAATCTCAGTGGCACTCTGCGGCCTCGGCCACTCCCTGATGGACTAAATCTTCTCTGGATCCGCTGAAACTCCCTCAGCTGAAACAATATGACCCAAGAACCCCATCTCACGCTGCCAGAAACTGCACTTACTCAACTTAGCAAACAACTTCTGCTCCCGCAGCTTCTCCATAACTGCCCTCAAATGCACTGCATGCTCCTCAGGACTCTTAGAATAAACCAGGATATCGTCGATGATAATGATGACATATACATCCAGAAACTCCTGAAACACACTCGTCCTGAATGCAGTCTTCCTCACATCTGCCTCATCTATCGGTATCTGATGATAACCCGACGCCAGATCTACCTTAGAGAACCGAGTAGCACCTCCCAGCTGATTCAACAACTCATCAATCCTGGGAAGAGGGTACTTGTTCTTGACAGTGACCCGGTTCAAACCCCATTAGTCAATGCACAAGCGGAAACTCCCATCCTTCTTCTTAATAAATAACACCAGTGCTCTCCACGGTGATACACTAGAACATATAAATCCCTTGCTCCATAAATCCTCTAGTTGCTTCCTCAGCTCAACTAAACAAATACTCAAGTATGCCGACATCAACTCGCCGCCACCTAAATATCAACCCTCTTGTTCGTCCAAGAACCTCTAGTAACTTGCCACTTAGGAAAACTTCCCCAAGATAACTTATTCCAGAAATAGCTTTTCCACTTAGCAATTCTCCACAGTAAATCATCAATACGAGCGTAATAAAACAAACAAGTACCATACGTTCGCATATTCTGATTCACCGCGTCAAATGCTTTGCAGGCAGCTAACTCAAACCACTTGACTTATTCCCTCCAACAAGCTTACCAAAACCTTGGATCTAGCAACCCTGTCCATCTCCAATGAACTTCATCCAGCATCGTTACAACGATTAGTTTATCCTGCCATGAAGGCTTTTCGTGAACTTATGTATCTGGCAAACATGCCTCTCCCGGCTCAATCCTGCTGTAACTCCCCTTCCCGGGACTCCGGCACCACCGGCCTCACAATCCTGGCGCACAGCCAAACATTCATAACCGCTATGGTCATAAAACCTTGTCCCAAAGGTCAACACATCCAAAACCCGAGATTAAACCACCGTCAATCTCTCAAGGTCTACATTCAATCGTTATGTTTATACTCACGTCCTAGGAATTGCTTGCTCCCAACTCTTCCACTCTTAGGTCGCAACCTTCGAGTCATACCGATCTCACTCTCAGACCAGCGTCTTCGAGTTATACCGTCTCACTCTTGGCCCACAATCCTCAAGATCTCGGTATCAGGGGAACGAGTCATACCCTCAGGAGAACAACATCCCCTCTGCCACTCTCGGAGCCCTCAGCCCCTCGAGCTATCGGTATTCAGGGGAATCACCATCCCCTCAGGAGCAACAATCCTTAACGACTATAAACATCTCTCGACACAACTACCTCCTGTGGTCCGAGTATAACATTGCAATGTTACACCTGCCCACTCAACTTATATCCAACTGGATTAACCACCAAGCAGAGAAATATCTGCTCTAACTGCATATGTCCACCTATCCGCCTCTCTAGGCCCTATACCTCTTGAGAATAATCTCATACCGGTCATCTACAACTGCTCCATCCTCTTAACATAAGGTGGAAAGTCCTCAACATCCGCAGCCCTCGACTGCACCCCGCCACATGCGGCACAACTGGAGCCTACACTGGTACCCCTCTCGGTAACCGCTCCAACAGCACACCAACAGATCCGCCAAGCGATCATCTCGACCCTGGGCTCCACCTGCTGCAACCCCACACCTGGGTTCCCAGCACCCCCGGCACGCTCACCGGCTAATCCCCTCTGGTCCCTCCTGATACGCTTGTGACCCTCTGACGTACCTCCTCGTGGAACTCTGGACCACACACTCGCTGGCCTCGGGACCCGCCCGACAATGACCACGACCACGTCCCCGTCCACGACCAACTACTCAAACACCTTAACCACTGATCTTCCAAGAACAGAGGCTAACAAGCAGAAAACAAATCAATACCACACATAGAAACATAACAATAACTCACCGTGGAATCTCATTGAAGGCTCGAAGAGGATGATACTAGGACTCCATACCGCAGACAAATTTACTAACTACTCATAATCAATTCCATCACACAACATCATGCATCAAGCAAAAGGAAAATAATTCACCCAATTAAATTCCTAACCGCTCTAAACATCCATTTAACCATCCTAGAACCGTAAAGGCTCTGATACCAAAATGAAACAACCCTTCCCGTTTTTTTTTTTTTTAATACGTTAATTTACTAGTGGTCCCATACCCACTAACATCCTAACAACAATCAATAACCGCGGATAACCAAATAAAACAATTCCATTAATCCAATAAAATTCCAACATAAATAATCCAATAACCAATAACACCATAATCCAAACAAAGAAATGACCAAAAGCTACCATCCTACAATATTCCAGTGACTTAATCTAGCAACCTAACAACAGCTAGACCACAATCAATCAAGCCTTTAGAACATCCTCCTCCTCATTGCCTTTGATTCCACGATCACACTTTGCCTTTACCTGCACACCACAAACAACAATTGAGATGCGTAAGTATTATCATAAATACTTAGTGAGGCCGTCCTCCCATCTACTAGGTTATACACACAAGCATATGAGACCCTCATGTTTAAGCAAAACAAACAACACACAACAATACATCAAATCAGGAAAACAAGTCTCGGCTGAGACCAGTGTCGACCGATGCCTCACGGTGTCGATCGATACTACAAACAATGGTGTCGACCGATGCTCCCCTTTTACACACGATTTAGGGATTTTAATTGAACCAAACCGAACCAATCGGCAATTAAAACGAACCCGACCAAACCGGAACACATGGTGTCGATCGATGCCCCCAAGGGTGTCGATCGACACCCACACCAAAATTACAAAAATTGGTTCGCGGATGTTACAACAAAATAGTTTGTAATCGTGGATATATAATTCGAAATTGGAGATCACATAATCTTGGTAAAATATGTTAACTGTTCAATATTGTGTTGGTAATTTCCGAGATTTGTTTAGATTTAGTTGAACTTCTTTAAGAAATTCTAAACTAATTATGGGGGATTGATTTAGTTAGATTGTTTATGGTAGGTTTAAATTTGAGCCGATTTTTATGTGATATTTAAATGTTAGGTGATCTCACTTAATTTTACCCAATTTGGTTAATTTTATCAGATTTGGTTCGGCTATCAATCTGTTTGGTTATAGATTAATATCAATCTGTTTGGATACATAATTTATATATCATTATTCTGTTTTCAGTATCATTTCATGTAATAATCTCTTAATCTATGTCTACTTATTAAAAATGTTTCCCTTTTAATAATATACTAGAGATTGGACCCGCACATACGTGCGGAGGTAATTTTAAAAGAACTAAGTTTGTAATTAAGTTTGGATTATGCGGAGTTACATTTGTAATTATGAATGTTAAAAATGTTATTAACATTCATAATCTAACTTTGTACCAATTTATTTTCAGTTTGGCTTGGAAAGAAGATGATTAGATTTAAGTACATTAAAAAATAGTAAGAGAAAGATAGTATACAGATCTGTTTATGTGTTTCTAGAACCCGTCTCATCCCATATACGGTATGTCCCTTTTTATCTTATAACCGTAGTTTTAATAATATTTTATCAA
Source organism: Camelina sativa (assembly GCF_030686135.1). NCBI lineage: Eukaryota > Viridiplantae > Streptophyta > Magnoliopsida > Brassicales > Brassicaceae > Camelina > Camelina sativa. The sequence continues at coordinate 18,795,240 of NC_141884.1, read as the reverse complement.
TTTGAGATTGTATATTTTAGTCCAACAAATAAGGAAGTAGGTAAAAGACTCACATCCACATCACATTTTATTTGTAAATATAATTATTTGGTATAACATTTATAACATAAACTTATATTGGTTTACCTTCATCAAATTTCTAAACGTTTGAAATAATAACCGCTTCACCATAAATTTTGGATTCACATAAAGTATAAATTAACTATCGTAATTTTATAATCTCATCTTGATATATTTATTTCTTGTTCTTTTTCCTATGAAAAATAGTTTATATAATGTTTTTTTAGATTACCTGTTCCCGTCTCGTATCTGATCTTCTTTTTTTTTTTACAATTATGTATTAGTAAAACTAAAATTATTTGGGGTTAATTTCTGTGAAGTAAACCTATGGACCAACCCGCACTTTTGTGCAGGGTTTTTATTTTTTATTTTTAATTTGTTTAAATTGTTTATATTAGACAATTTATTAAAAATAGTGAGAAGACCTATAATATATAAATTTTGACAGAAAACATAAATTTGTGTAATTTAATTCAACCCAAAGTCTTTAGGAGCCATAATTATAGAAGTTCATTATAATAAGTATTGATAAAATAAAAAATGAAGTTAAAATATATAAAAACTAATATTATTATTAGTTTGGTAAAAATAAAAGAAAAATAAAAAAAATGAGTCAAAACAGTATATGCAATTCAATTTGATCATGTAGAAGTAATAAAAAAAATTCAAAGTTGTAAAGGTTGCATTCATAAAAATTACAGATTCAAAATATAACTTTGTAATTAATTATTTTAAATGAAACTTTCTGATTGTTTGTTTAACTGGTGGATATATGTCATGCTTTTTTGTTTTTTTTGTATCCCTAAATGTGCTCCCTAATTAATATTATAGATATATGATTATTTGTTTCTATTTAATTGTATTAAATTGATTTGTTATTTCTGTAAATATCTCACAATTTAAAATCAAATCAAATATGTTTACATATATATATATATATATATATATATAATTTTCTATTTAAATTCATTGATTTTTATGGAAGCAAACTTTAAACTTTATACCATTTCCAAAATATAGGGTAATTTTTAATTTATAATTAATTTCATAATTATTATTTTCATAAATATTAGATTTTTGACTAACAGTTGTTGTTTACCATATATTGTTTATTCTTTTATTTTTAATTATATAAGTAATTGAGCCTGTTTGGCAACATGAATATATGTCATGCTTTTTTATTTTTTTTGTATCCCTAAGTGTGCTCCCAATTAATATATATATATATATATATAATTTTTGATTTAAATTTTTTTGATTATTATGAAAGCAAACTTTAAACTTTAAACCATTTCCAAAATATAGGGTAATTTTGATTTTATTATTAATTTCATAATTATTGTTTCCATAAATATTAGATTTTTGACTAATCGTTTTTGTTTACCATATATTATTTATTTTTTATTTTTAATTATATAAGTAACTGAACCTATTTGGCAACATGAATATATGTCATGTTTTTTTGTTTTTTATATTCCTAAGTGTGCTCCCCAATTAATAGTATAGATACTAGAGATTGGACCCGCACATACGTGCGGAGGTAATTTTAAAAGAACTAAGTTTGTAATTAAGTTTGGATTATGCGGAGTTACATTTGTAATTATGAATGTTAAAAATGTTATTAACATTCATAATCTAACTTTGTACCAATTTATTTTCAGTTTGGCTTGGAAAGAAGATGATTAGATTTAAGTACATTAAAAATAGTAAGAGAAAGATAGTATACAGATCTGTTTATGTGTTTCTGGAACCCGTCTCATCCCATATACGGTATGTCCCTTTTTATCTTATAACCGTAGTTTTAATAATATTTTATCAATTTGAGATTGTATATTTTAGTCCAACAAATAAGGAAGTAGGTAAAAGATTCACATCCACATAACATTTTATTTGTAAATATAATTATTTGGTATAACATTTATAACATAAACTTATATTGGTTTACCTTCATCAAATTTCTAAACGTTTGAAATAATAACCGCTTCACCATAAATTTTGGATTCACATAAAGTATAAATTAACTATCGTAATTTTATAATCTCATCTTGATATATTTATTTCTTGTTCTTTTTTCTATGAAAAATAGTTTATACAATGTTTTTTTAGATTACCTGTTCCCGTCTCGTATCTGATCTTCTTTTTTTTTTTTACAATTATGTATTAGTAAAACTAAAACTATTTGGGGTTAATTTCTGTGAAGTAAACCTATGGACCAACCCGCACTTTTGTGCAGGGTTTTTATTTTTTATTTTTAATTTGTTAAATTGTTTATATTAGACAATTTATTAAAAATAGTGAGAAGACCTATAATATATAAATTTTGACAGAAAACATAAATTTGTGTAATTTAATTCAACCCAAAGTCTTTAGGAGCCATAATTATAGAAGTTCATTATAATAAGTATTGATAAAATAAAAAATGAAGTTAAAATATATAAAAACTAATATTATTATTAGTTTGGTAAAAATAAAAGAAAAATAAAAAAATGAGTCAAAACAGTATATGCAATTCAATTTGATCATGTAGAAGTAATAAAAAAAATTCAAAGTTGTAAAGGTTGCATTCATAAAAATTACAGATTCAAAATATAACTTTGTAATTAATTATTTTAAATGAAACTTTCTGATTGTTTGTTTAACTGGTGGATATATGTCATGCTTTTTTGTTTTTTTTTGTATCCCTAAATGTGCTCCCTAATTAATATTATAGATATATGATTATTTGTTTCTATTTAATTGTATTAAATTGATTTGTTATTTCTGTAAATATCTCACAATTTAAAATCAAATCAAATATGTTTACATATATATATATATATATATATATATATATATATATATATAATTTTCTATTTAAATTCATTGATTTTTATGGAAGCAAACTTTAAACTTTATACCATTTCCAAAATATAGGGTAATTTTTAATTTATAATTAATTTCATAATTATTATTTTCATAAATATTAGATTTTTGACTAACAGTTGTTGTTTACCATATATTGTTTATTCTTTTATTTTTAATTATATAAGTAATTGAGCCTGTTTGGCAACATGAATATATGTCATGCTTTTTTATTTTTTTTGTATCCCTAAGTGTGCTCCCAATTAATATATATATATATATATATATATATATATATATAATTTTTGATTTAAATTTTTTTGATTATTATGAAAGCAAACTTTAAACTTTAAACCATTTCCAAAATATAGGGTAATTTTGACTTTATTATTAATTTCATAATTATTGTTTCCATAAATATTAGATTTTTGACTAATCGTTTTTGTTTACCATATATTATTTATTTTTTATTTTTAATTATATAAGTAACTGAACCTGTTTGGCAACATGAATATATGTCATGTTTTTTTGTTTTTTATATTCCTAAGTGTGCTCCCCAATTAATAGTATAGATACTAGAGATTGGACCCGCACATACGTGCGGAGGTAATTTTAAAAGAACTAAGTTTGTAATTAAGTTTGGATTATGCGGAGTTACATTTGTAATTATGAATGTTAAAAATGTTATTAACATTCATAATCTAACTTTGTACCAATTTATTTTCAGTTTGGCTTGGAAAGAAGATGATTAGATTTAAGTACATTAAAAATAGTAAGAGAAAGATAGTATACAGATCTGTTTATGTGTTTCTGGAACCCGTCTCATCCCATATACGGTATGTCCCTTTTTATCTTATAACCGTAGTTTTAATAATATTTTATCAATTTGAGATTGTATATTTTAGTCCAACAAATAAGGAAGTAGGTAAAAGATTCACATCCACATAACATTTTATTTGTAAATATAATTATTTGGTATAACATTTATAACATAAACTTATATTGGTTTACCTTCATCAAATTTCTAAACGTTTGAAATAATAACCGCTTCACCATAAATTTTGGATTCACATAAAGTATAAATTAACTATCATAATTTTATAATCTCATCTTGATATATTTATTTCTTGTTCTTTTTTCTATGAAAAATAGTTTATATAATGTTTTTTTTAGATTACATGTTCCCGTCTCGTATCTGATTTTTTTTTTTTTTTACAATTATGTATTAGTAAAACTAAAATTATTTGGGGTTAATTTCTGTGAAGTAAACCTATGGACCAACCCGCACTTTTGTGCAGGGTTTTTATTTTTTATTTTTAATTTGTTTAAATTGTTTATATTAGACAATTTATTAAAAATAGTGAGAAGACCTATAATATATAAATTTTGACAGAAAACATAAATTTGTGTAATTTAATTCAACCCAAAGTCTTTAGGAGCCATAATTATAGAAGTTCATTATAATAAGTATTGATAAAATAAAAAATGAAGTTAAAATATATAAAAACTAATATTATTATTAGTTTGGTAAAAATAAAAGAAAAGTAAAAACAAAATGAGTCAAAACAGTATATGCAATTCAATTTGATCATGTAGAAGTAATAAAAAAAATTCAAAGTTGTAAAGGTTGCATTCATAAAAATTACAGATTCAAAATATAACTTTGTAATTAATTATTTTAAATGAAACTTTCTGATTGTTTGTTTAACTGGTGGATATATGTCATGCTTTTTGTTTTTTTTCTGTATCCCTAAGTGTGCTCCCTAATTAATATTATAGATATATGATTATTTGTTTCTATTTAATTGTATTAAATTGATTTGTTATTTCTGTAAATATCACACAATTTAAAATCAAATCAAATATGTTTACATATATATATATATATATAATTTTCTATTTAAATTCTTTGATTTTTATGGAAGCAAACTTTAAACTTTATACCATTTCCAAAATATAGGGTAATTTTTAATTTATAATTAATTTCATAATTATTATTTTCATAAATATTAGATTTTTGACTAACAGTTGTTGTTTACCATATATTGTTTATTCTTTTATTTTTAATTATATAAGTAATTGAGCCTGTTTGGCAACATGAATATATGTCATGCTTTTTTATTTTTTTGTATCCCTAAGTGTGCTCCCAATTAATATATATATATATATATATATATATATAATTTTTGATTTAAAATTTTTTGATTATTATGAAAGCAAACTTTAAAATTTAAACCATTTCCAAAATATAGGGTAATTTTGATTTTATCATTAATTTCATAATTATTGTTTCCATAAATATTAGATTTTTGACTAATCGTTTTTGTTTACCATATATTATTTATTTTTTATTTTTAATTATATAAGTAACTGAACCTGTTTGGCAACATGAATATATGTCATGTTTTTTTTGTTTTTTATATTCCTTAGTGTGCTCCCCAATTAATAGTATAGATAGATAGATTATAGATTATAGGGATCACTACTTCTTAAAGAGTTCAGCATAATATAATTAAACTCAAGGGCATCTCAGTTATAATCAGAGAAGATAACGTTCATTTTGGTCCCAACAAAATTTTCAAATTAAAACACACAACCTCCACAGCCACAAGAGAGTTGGTTAAAACGAAGAAACTTAAAACATGTTTGTACCAAAAATAACTAACTGGATCTCTATCTCATCTTTTGTCTTCTTCTCCTCTTCTATCAACAAAATATCTTGTGATTGCATGGTCAAGCCAGTTTGTTATAGACTATTGAGCAGACGAAGTTTGTGGTGGCAAACTGTAGAAGAACTAGTATTTAAACAAGTCTTGTTTCATTATCATTTCATCAATACAAGCTTATACTTGCTAGTCTTTTCTCTACATACTATTCATTTTGTAACCAAACAAGTCGTCAATTGTAAGATGGAAGGCAAATTTGTAGCTTTAAGTGTGCTCATGATGAGTCTGCTCATGGTGCAAATTCAAGTTGAAGCAAAGATCTGCTGCCCGTCCCAGAATGCGAGAAATGCCTATATTGTCTGTGATTATACCCCAAAAATCCCCCAGTTCGTTTGTTTATTTTCCACTGGATGCACAAAAGTTTCTGATAATGGTCGATGCCCTTCAGGATCTATTTACAACCGTCTCGAGAACTCAGGTAAATTGATTTTTCTTTTTTTTTTTCTAGTGTTTTGTTATTTATTCGTTGCATAGATGAATTCCAATCTTGATGCAAGTTGCATGGATTTTGACTTGTAACTTAAGGTGATGCTGTCAATGAATACTGCAAGTTGGGGTGTGCTTCCTCTGTGTGCAGTGCCATGACTACTCTCAAGAACTCTGGTAAATTGACTCCGACCCCAAAAATTATTATTATTATTATAGTAGTTGGAAAAATAGAGATTAATTAATAAATTTATTGTAATCTTGTTTTGGTGACTAGATGCTAGTGAAACTGTGGGTGGAGACGTTGAAAAATGTATCAACACATGTTCTATCCTCTGCACTAAGGGCTTTGTGAAGCCTGCACTTGAAACCGCCTAAACAAGTACATCCACGGATTGAAGATACCACATCCATGTTTACAGTGTTGTTTTCCATGTTTTCAATAAGTGTTTGTTTTCCTTCGTTTTCAATAATTGTCAGTTTATCTGACAAAAATGCTACACTCTTGTGTTACCTGCTACAGTTTTCGGTTTGTCTATGTTTATTGTTTCCGTTTTGTCTGTGTTGTGTTAAAAAAATTATATTGCGCGTCCTTCTCTTCACATTTTTTTTTCTTTCTAAAACGAAATTATTGTCCTATTACAATCAAACTCATGATGTCATGACGACAACAACATATGCCTGACTTTGCTACACCGTATCTCAAATTGTGATTAAGAAATTTTCAAGTATAATTTGAACTAGGTACAACCCGCACTATATGCGGGATAAATGGATTTAGATAAAATATTATGAAGAAAATTATTATTTGAGATTTAAGATTTGTTTGTATAAAACAAAATATGTAAGTAAAGTTTTTTTTTTGTTTATTCAAATTTGTGTTTATATTCTGTAAAATACGTTTCATCCGTGAAATATTTGAACTTTGAAAAGAATTTCAAGGTGGAATAGAAAGTTTTGATGTCTTTTTGTGTTTCTAAAAATCAAATTCACATATTTTATGTTTCAAATTATTATCTATATCACTATACCATTAAATAGATAAAGCAATATTTTTAAACTACTTGATTTAATTTAAACTAATCTTAAGTTTAAAAATGCAATGAGAAAAATGATAAAAGTGATAAATAAATGAATAATTTTTTTTCTTGTTTCTGAAATGTAATTTATTTTTAATAAGTAAATAGGCTATAAAAATGATAATTAAATACATTTTCGGATTTAATAGTTGATTAAATCTTTTATTTTTAAAAACTAATAAAAAAACATTGGTTTATAATATTTCAGTGGCATATTTATGTAAATAACAATGAGAAGTAAGTGCATTTATTAAAAAAATATACAGAAGCTCTGTGAGTGCGACACTTCAACATTTTTATGAGAGTGCTTCTCTTTTAATATATAGGGGATGTGTCATATATAACGTCATTGATGTGCGTAAACTAATGGTTTTATAAAAAGAATGCATTTAAAGAGGATAATGGCCTTAAAGGCCTAGGTTTATTACTTGTTTGTTTTTATTATAAACTAGATTAGGACCCGCGGTACACCGCGGGCAAAATTATTTATAACTAAAATATTTAAATTATAAGTTGTATTTGTTGGTTAAATATGTTATAATTATATAATAATTGTTAAATAAACCATATAATACCGTAATATAATTTATTTTTTACATAATATTTATTTATTTAATTTAATTAGATATGTCTATTCTCTGATACCGATAGTGTTAACAAAATAATGAAATGATGTTTTATCCCTGTAACACCGAATTAGTGATATTTTTTAATTTATATAAATATCGATAAAATCCGTCCCGCTATATAACCCCGTCCCGAGATATTTTAACTCACACTATATCATCTTAATTTTTAATATTTATTGTCTATCTACCGTACAATAATTATCATATTTAACTTTTTAAAAATTTTAAATATTTTTTATATTTAACCTTTTAAAAATCTTTAAATAAAGAACCGGAATAAACCAAATAAAAGTTTTTAAAGTTTGAATGCCTGATAAATCAAGATTTCTACTCATTTGTATTCAGAATCATTTTGGTCTCTTTTATAGTATGACTGTGAACCATTGCCAAATTTTTTTAGACGATATGGGATATTATACCCGTATTTTTTTATTCATCTATTGAGTAATATATATCTGTTTTTAAAATTTTGTATTACATCATATGCAGGAAAAAATCATAATTTTTATCAACTAAATGTATTATAGAATAATTTAAGATAATTCAAATAAAAAAATGAAAGAAATCATATATTTATGTTTGAATGAGGTAGAAAGATTTCCTTATTTTTTTAAATCTTATCTATGCATTTTAAAAAAATTTCCCTAAAAATACATATATAACAAACAAATTTCCTAAATGTCAGAAATACACTTTATTTATTCAAATCATACAATATCAAAATATACCACTTATTTAAAAAATATTGTCAATGATAAAAATAAAAATTTACTATAATATTTAAAATTTACCTAAAATATTTAATAATTAAATTCCAAAATTTATTTTTCAAATATTAAATATATTTCCTGTAAAATCATATGAAATGCAATGAAAAATGCCAAATATTAATTTAATTTTAAATCTCTTTTATATTCACCTTAATTTAAGCTATATTGCTAGGTTAAATTCTAATGAATTCCTCTTTCTAGTATATTTTCAGAAATGGAATATCAAATTATTTTTTATATAGAAAATCATTAAATTACAGAATTATGAATTAAATAAACATTATAATGATATTTATATAGTAATATTTTGGATCACAAGAACTAAATATAATGAAGAGAACACGGATTGACGCTTCCCTTGTTCACAACTTTATGGTTTCGCTTGGCAAGAGGAAGGCTAAGTATCGTTTCTCCTAGAAAACCAAAAATGCCATCAACCTCATCACTACAAGAAAACATGGTGAAATCCTACCAAATTTCCTACGAAAATTTTGGTAAGAAAAATTTCCTACAAAAAACTTACGATTATACTACGTAAAACAGTTGTTGTAGGAAATTGGTAGGAAATTTCCTTCAAACTTTAATCGTAAAAAATTCGTAGGGAACTTTCTACGAAATTCCTTCAAAACGTAAAGTCGTAGGAAAATTCGTAGAAAAATAGAAAGAACTAAATAGGAAAAGATGCGGTAGGAATTTGGTAGGAAAATTTCCTTCCAATTTCTTACGAAGGCGGCACTGAAGAAATTTCGTAGGAAACTCGTAGGAACATTTTCCTACCAATTTCTTATAAAATAAATTTCCTTCCAAATTCCTACCAAGTAAGGTATGATTTCTACTAATTTTCTAAGTTATTTTATAAGTAAATCTTTAAACTCATTTACTTATAAGTTTAAAATCAATACATATATTTTTACTGTACATTTACAAAATAAATATTTTCAACTATTTACTTATAAATTTAAATCTTTACTATTTACTTATAAATTTGTTTTAGAAAAATCAAGATACTTTTTTAAAACTTGACTATTAAATTTTTAAATAAAGCCATTTTCTTAACCCTAAAACACTAAAACTCTAATCAAGGAGTTTATGTATTATACTCAAAAGCTATAATCCAAAATTATATAATTATTTTAGTAATACATTTTTTTCAGGTTAACAAATTTTTTAATGATTTTTACATATTTTATATATCCAAAACCTTTTAATGATTACAAAACTTTATAATGATGTTTACAGATTTTAAACTATAAGATGTTTCAGGTAAATAAAATTTTATTTATTTTTAATCCAGTATATTTCTTTTTTTATTGTTAATTGCATATTTTATGCTTCACCTTGAGAATTTAACCCAAAACCACGTTTCCATCTAAGTAATGTTTTTGATTTTTAAAATATTTTATTCCTTAATCAATAAGGCTCATAACTACTAACATTAATTATGTTAAAGAAATATCTCTCCATGTTGTTCAAAAAAAAAAGAAATATCTCTCCTTACAATAATCTTTTTTCTGCAACTCTTGTTCACCTTAGACAGCAAAAGAGATACTCTTATAACTACAAAAGAGATCTGAAAGAGATACTCTTATACCCAGAAAGCCACAGCTCAGAAACTCCGCCGATTCAACTCTCCCTCGCCTCCGCCGTCGTTATGCTCACCAATTCCGGCGGCTCCGTTCTCCTCATTGGTACCATTTCAACGCTTCCAGGTTCGACTCTCTCTCCCCTTCTTCTCACTCTAATATTTTCAAAACCATGAGCGAATCTGTCTGAAAATTGAGAATATTCGGTGTTTAACTTATTGTTGATGTAGATCTGGTTTATATTGCAGATCTGGAAATAAGGAGATGAAGTTCCCAAATTCCCAAATTCGATGGATAAGATGATGGTAGAGCTTCTGCGAAGGTGGTGTATGGAGAGGTGCAAAAGAGAGAACGGTACAGCCTCATCGAAGGTGGAGAGATTGAACAAAATTCTCAGTCTCGAGAAAATAATTTGATTTTTAGTTTATTTGTTTTATAATTTGTAATTCATAATTTATATGATTTGTACAATAATTTTTCAGATTAATCATTAATGATTATTTTATTTTATTTTAATTTATTTTCAGAATTAATATTATTATTGAAAAAATAATAATTTTGTATATTATTTATTAATTTGGTAGGAAACTCATAGGAATCTCACAAGAATATTTTGGTAGAAAAATGGAAAGAAACATATATGCTAGGAAAATTGTAAGATAAATTTGGTAGGAAAATAGTAAGAATGTTTTTACCTACCAACATTTTGGAAGGAAAATAGTGAAAAGTTTTTCTCCATTTTCCTACGAAATTCCTTCGAAAATGATTTCGAAGGAAATTAGTAGGTATTTCCCTTCGAAACTCCTTCAAAAATTGATTTCCTTCGAGCTATTACTTCCATTATTTTCGTAGGAAATTGATAAGAAATAGGTGTTTCCTTTCTTTTTCCTTCGAAATCTGTTGTAGGAAAATTCATTGTTTTCTTGTAGTGCATGAAAGTGAACTTAGTGTGATTTTCGTCCAACATTAAACCTTATGAATCCAAATTTATTGCTAGTCGCTTCCTCTTGGCTGACATGGTTCACATGTACTTCCGAAGACGCAAGAAATTGACAAGTGGGAACCTTGTAAGTGGGAAACTCCATTTGATTTTTTTTCCTAAACCAATGTTCTTGAAGATTTGATGAACATCCGCATGATTTTCTAGTTGCGTGAGAAGGATGTGGTATGTGTATTTGGTTAACATGAACTAATTAACCGCGGTCAACATCTTGTAAAAATCGGTGTAAGTGTATTTCTTGGAAGGGACCTTCTCCTTTGATTTTTAGCAACTATGGGGATTTCATTCTTACGTTCACTACCACTCAACTTTTGAAGCGGTTCTTTTCCTTGTACTTTCTTACCGGTGATAGCCGAGCTTGAAGGATTGTTTTTTGCTTATGTCTTCCTCACCAACCACCAGAAAAGATGATGCTGCCCCCAGCATTCTGCTACAAGAGGAGCCACCAGATCACCATTTCATTCTCCTTGATCGGCGGAAACCAAACAAGCAATCCAAGAGGACAAAACACCTACTCTAAAACGAGAAACAAAGTACAATTTGATTGAAAATCAAGGTAAGTTTCTTGATCCTAAAGATTTCAAAAGACTAACTTGTTATAGGTGCAGAAAGAAAGGACACACAGCAAAGTTATGCCCCACAATGAGAAATGAAGCAAAAACTGAACCAGTCACACCAATTTTGAACCGTGAGCCACAAGTCAATGACAAACCTATCATGGGAAATGTTATTGTGAGTCTTAGTGATACTAAGCTCCTCTTAAATTGGATTAAAACTTTGAATATGTGAAGCAATTACCTAAGTACAATGCTAGACGAGAGTCATTAGAACTTAAAGTTAAGCAAGAAATTGTTACACTTCATGAAAATTAAATAGTCTAAACTGATTTACCTTCTTATAATGATTAAATGACTGCCAGAACACGCTTGTTTCTTGTCAAAAGTGTTGAAGTTATTACAGGTACAAAAAAAGATCACAAAGGTGCTTCATCGAGAAGAAATGAGTTCACGGACCAAAAGCAACACCGTGAGGAGTACACGCTTTTATCTATCAGACCAGCTGCCAATAGAGATGAGAGTGTCAATGATTTTCTCCAGATCAAAGAGAAGCCACCCGACGATGAATCACTGGACCAAATCCGAGGTAAAATTCTACACCCTCTTACATTTCAATGTACTAACTTGAGTTATCTATGTGTAGAGAATCAAGTTTTGAGGACAAAACTTCTTGAAGAGGGAGGGTATGATGCGGTCATAAAACCAACAGCCGAACCATAGCTCATTCAAACCGGATGCATTATACCAATCAGACCCGACTATGACATATGTTCATTTTTTTAACCATATCAGCTCAAAAACGAAGACGCAAGGCATGAAACCACTCGGAAAATATTCTCTTCTCAGCTGAAAAACGCCTCAAAGGATAACCAGCCCAAAAGGAGTTCACATGAAGGAGTTCTTCTTTGATCTAAAAAGCTTCTCAATCTCTCTCCCTCTCGTGGGTGCTTCTCTCTCTCTCATTTCTTGTTCTCTTTACAAAGTATTACAAAACACATATAAGTGTATTTATATTTATAATTCACAACACGTTATCAGCACAAACGACTCTCGATCCGTTCACTACAAGAAAACCTGCGTTTTGTGACGCCGGAAATTGTCACAAATGGGTCGCAAAACACCTGTTTACGACGTTTGAGCGACGACCTCTAGTAGTCACAAATTTCTCGTCGCAAAATGACAAGCGTCGCAAAAGTGTCGCAAATTTGCAATGGTTTTGTGACTACTAAATTTGGTCGTTTATAAGCGACTCCTTTAAGACTGTAACGTTTAGTCGTAAATTAAAGACCAAAACGTGACTGAATTTGGAAACGCGTATATACGACTACGTTAGGACGAGTTGTGCGTCGGGGAATCATGACAAAAATGTGGTCGCAAATAAGTGACAAAGATCGTCTCAATTTAGTCGCAAGATAGTGGTAAATTTGATGACGTATTTGTGACGCTTTTGTGTAATTGTTTTGGTCTGAAATTAGTTACAATTTTGAGACTTATTTGTAACCAGGTAGTCACTACTATTATTGTTTTACCAATTTAGAAAGCTGAAATCAAACGCTACAAATCCTGACAATTCAAATTTGAAACCTAAAACACCATATTGACCAAAAAACACAATCCATAACCAAAACATTAACAACATTCATGTCCCAGGAGAGATAATTCAAGTTCCAACAAAAGAGATAATTCCAAAAGAGAACACAAACATCAACAACAAGTTCAGAAGAGTAGAAGAAGATTAATTCTGAGAGGTAGAGGGAATGACTGAACTGTTTTCGTTGACGGTGTGTTCATTGGCAGGTATGGAGGCTGGTGTAGTGCCTTCTCCGGTGGCTGGTGCAGTGCCTGCGGCAGTTGCATGTGTAGTTGCTGGTGGTGGTTGGTGAGCATTCATATAGTCAGCTAATTCTGGATCATTTTTCTTCATGAATGAGAGAAGGTGCTCCAAGGTTGAGAGTCGAGAAAGGGCTTGTTGGTGTTCTTCATTTTGTTTCACGAGCTTACGACGAACATCTTCAAGTTTCTGATGCAACTCCAACATAGATGAGGAAGAAGAGCTTTCACAACTCTCTTTTCTTTTCCCTTTGGCCATGGTTTCAGCAAGTCGTCCAAGCCCGAAAGGATTTCCCTTGTCATCTGTTTGAGTACACTGAAAACATGAACAGAAAATGATTAAAAAGCCAAAAAAAATCTGAAAGTAGCATCAAGCTCTAGGTGTAAAATAAAGACAACCAGTCACAGGTCATAGGCAGATACAATGTTAAGAAGAGTTAGACATAAATTACCTTTAGAAAGATCTCATTCTGTTGATCAATAGAGAGATTCCAATGAGTTGAGGTTTCAGATGAGTTCTCAGAATTTGCTGGCCCATCCCCATCCATTTGAATCAATTTGCTTGACAAGATCAGTAATAGCTCCATCCCAATTATACTTTTTCTACAAACAAAAAATTGAAAATTGTTAATACACTAGTAATCTGATTGGACAGCAAACAATGGTAAGAGATACAATACTCAGAGAAATCTAAATCAAATGAAATGTAAATCTAAATCAAAAACCGAAAAACTTACAAAATCCAAGCTAGAATCAGAAGCACAAATCGACATTAGAGAGAATCAAAAGCTAACTCTAACCAGTCAAAGAATCAAAAGCTAACTCTATCCAAATGCAAACTTAAACACAAATATCAGAAACTCAAACACAAATTCAAAAGCTGAAACAGAAATTACTCAAACGAGAAGCCAAGATTCCTTACCATATGGTCCAACGCCTTCAATATGGTCCTTACTCAAGACTGGTAGCACTTGAACCGCTGACTTGAACCGCCGACCTGCCTGAAGTTTGGGGCGACTTGCCTGAAATCTGGGCCGATTTGCCTGAAATTCTTGGTGACTTGTTAGTTTGGGGAGCAACAGAATTTCCTCCTCGTCCTTTGGTCGATTTACCAGCCATTAGGAGCAATCAAAGAGAATACAGAGAGATTGGGTTTAGAGGATGAGAGAAATCGATTGAAATAGAGAGATTTGGTTAGAGATTGAAGAGAGAGTTTCGGGTTGAGAGCAAGAGAGCAAAACCCTAGATCTAAAAAGTTATGTCGATATTTACTAAGTGTCGAATGGGTTTTGTTTTAACTTTAAAAAATCTTACGTAGTCATAAAAGGGTCACAAAAATGTTAATTATAATCAAATATTAGGAGGGAGGTTTTGCCGCTAAAAGAAAACCTGAAATTTTAATCTGAAAATTATCCGTCCCAATTATGTCGCAATACAGTCGCAAAGAAGTTTGAAATGGTCGCTAATAAGTCGCAAAGTGTAGCAAAGAGAGACTAATTTGTGACTAACATCTAAGAGTCACAAAATGTTTGTAACGAATTTCTTAACTTATGATCGAAATAACACCTATCTATTGTGATGTAAGGATGATATTACAATAATTAAAAGTCTAGCAAGTTAAATTAGTAAAAACACATGCAATGCTTGTAAGTTATGAAATTGCAAACTCATTACTTAACATTACATATCATGTTACATATTATGGTTTGATTAATTATAAAATAGATACAAAACCATAAGTTGACTATAGCATTGCTTATTTTTCCAAGTCTAATGTTGTTGGAGTCATTATAAGACTTATAATTATGACAATTGTAAAAATATGAATTGATAAATGTCCAAGTAAAATACGAGCGTCGCAAAGGCGTTACAAAGTCGTCCCGAACTCAGATGTTAGTCGCAAAGTGGTCCCGAACTCAGGCGGTGGTCGCAAAGTCGTCGTATTTTTGTAGCTGATTTACGACCACTTTGTAACTGCTTCAAGAAACAGACGCAAAACCGCTACCTTTTTGTGACCAATCTAAAGAGTCACAAAACTTTCTAATGAATTTTAAAGCTTTTGATCGATCTACAGTCCATATAAACTGTTAGAATCAATGAAATTACAACAATAGAGCAAGATTAATCCTTTACATGACAATAATCATGAAATGCATTTAAGTTATGATCATTACAAAGCATTACTAAACATTACCTAATATATTAAGCAATGTTTAAGATTTTTAAGAAATTCTTACAAATGTTTAGAATTCTATAATATTTGTATGCCATTGATTATATTTTCCATGTCTAAGGTTGTTGTAATCATTAGAAGATATCTAATATTGACAATGATATAAATTTGAATAGAGAAATGTCCAAGAAAAGTATGAGCGTCGCAAAGTCGTTACAAAGTCGTCCGAAACTCAGGTGTTAGTCGCAAAGTGGTCCCGAACTCTGGCGGTGGTCGCAATGTCGTCGTCTTTTGGTAGCTGATTTACGACTACTTTGTAACTCCTTCAAGAAACAGACGCAAAAATGCTACCTTATTGTGACCAATCTAAAGAGTCACAAAACTTTCTAATGAATTTTAAAGCTTTTGATCGATCTACAGTCAATCTAAACTGTTAGAATCAATGAAATTACAACAATAGAGCAAGATTAATCCTTTACATGACAATAATCATGAAATGCATTTAAGTTATGATCATTACAAAGCATTACTAAACGTTACCTAATATATTAAGCAATGTTTAAGATTTTTAAGAAATTCTTACAAATGTTTAGAATTCTATAATATTTGTATGCTACTGATTATATTTTCCAAGTCTAATATTGTTGGAGTCATTATAAGACTTATAATATTGACAATTGTAAAAATATGAATAGATAAATGTCCAAGTAAAATACGAGCGTCGCAAAGGCGTTACAAAGTCGTCCCGAACTCAGGTGTTAGTTGCAAAGTGGTCCCGAACTCAGGCGGTGGTCACAAAGTCGTCGTCATTTTGTAGCTGATTTACGACCGCTTTGTAACTGCGTCAAGAAACAGACGCAAAAACGCTACTTTATTGTGACCAATCTAAAGAGTCACGAAACTTTCTAATGAATTTTAAAGCTTTTGATCGATCTACAGTCCATCTAAACTGTTAGAATCAATGAAATTACAACAATAGAGCAAGATCAATCCTTTACATGACTATAATCATGAAATGCATTTAAGTTATGATCATTACAAAGCATTAGTAAACATTACCTAATATATTAAGCAATGTTTAAGATTTTTAAGAAATTCTTACAAAATTTTAGAATTCTATAATATATGTATGCCATTGATAATATTTTCCATGTCTAAGGTTGTTTTAATCATTAGAAGACATCTAATATTGACAATGGTATAAATTTGAATAGAGAAATGTCCAAGAAAAATATGAGCGTCGCAAAGTCGTTACAAAGTCGTCCCGAACTCAGGTGTTAGTCGCAAATAAGTCGCAAATAGGTGACGCGTTAACGAATAATTTGCAACGCCTGTTGTGTTGTCACAATTAAAACATATATACGAAAAGGTTCTTACCCTGGTTTGAAACTTTGTCTGTTTTCACCAAACTCGCTAAAACTTCATTTTTTGGTTACAAATCGATATATTAACCGTAGATTTGTTCCATTTTAATGAAAACACATAAGAAAATGCCCAACAAAACAGAAAAAACCAAAATTTCATATTGAAACTCGCAGCAAGCACAGGCGGCGCTTAGGGTTTGTAGAGAAGAAGATGAATCGTGTGTAAATTACGCTTTTGCCCATCTGTCAGTTTTTTGCGTCTCAAAGTGGTCGTAAACTATGACAGGTGAATATTTGTGACGATTTTGTGACTACATTTTGGGCGTCTCAAACATTAGGTGAGTTAGATACTAATGTTTCCAACGTTTTCTAAATTTATTTTGCGATTGATTTGTGACGGAACAACAAAACTTTAAGAGAGTTACAAATAAGTCTTATTTTGTGATGATTTAGCGACGGCTTTTTGCAACCCCGTTCTTTCCGCCCCAAATTAGTTGCAAACTACGACCTTTTTTGGACCAGTCTTAAAAGCATAGCAAAAGGGTCTACAATTTGCGACTATTCGGCGACTTCCCAGCATCGTTGTTAATTTGCGACTAATTTGTCTTGGTATTGGTGTTGGTCGTTAATTGGTCACAAGTACGTTACAAAGTAGTCGCTAAATTTGCGACTACAATTTTGGTCACAACCAATGGTCACATATTGCAGGTTTTCTTGTAGTGGTTACAAGTTTGAGCATAAGCGATTTGCGATCCATCATAAGTTTGAGGTAACATTTAAGTTATGTTAAAGTTGTTTAAATTAAATTTAATTTAATTAGTTTATATGCATATTACTATATGTATTATTTATAGAGTAAAATACTATACATATCTCTTGATTTAATGGTAGGCTCTGCATCCTTGATCATTTAAATCTACATTCTTGATCTAATGGTAGGCTCTGTCTCCTTGATCATATGTTCAGATCTATATATTTTAAATCATATGGTAGGCTATGCCTCCTAAAATGATTGTTTTAATTTATGAATATATTATATAGCTTATAATTTTGTTTTATAGTTTATATTTATTGCTAAAACAAGATTTTACAAAATTATTTCATAAAATTTTATATTTAACAAATTGTTTTATTATTTATATAGTAATCATGTCAAACTTGGCAAAGCTTGAATTCCTCGCCCTTGATGTCTCTGGGAAAAATTATATGTCATGGACGTTAGATGCAAAATTCTATCTGAAAGGGAATGGGCTTCTTAAAACCCTCGATCAGTCAGAAACGGGGTTAGAAGAGGAAAAAGCAAGAACCATGATGTTCTTGCGTCATCATCTCCAAGATGGTTTAAAAAATGAATACATCACGAAAGAAAATCCTGCAGATCTCTGGAACTTGCTCAAGGAAAGATTTGATCACCAAAAGTATGTGATCTTACCTAAAGCCAAACATGAATGGCTAAACCTGCGTTTTCAGGATTACAAAAGTGTAAGTGGAGTACAATTCCGCTTTGTTCGGAATCACTTCGAGGATGGCTCTCTGCAGAGAAGAAGTTTACGATTATGATATGATCGAAAAAACTTTTCAAACTTTTCATCCTTCAAATGTACTCCTGCAGCAAAAATATCGAGAAAGAGGATATACTCGATATTCTGAATTAATGCAAGTTCTGCATTTTGCTGAACAAAATAATGAGCTCGTGATGATATATCATCAAACCCGTCCAACTGGATCAGCTCCACTTTCAGAAGTGAATGTTGCTACATCCAGCTTTAATAATTGGCAAGGGCGAGGACGCGGACGCGGTCACGGTCGCGGTCGAGGCCGTGGAGGTGGTCTTGGAAGAGGAAAAGGAAGGGGTCTCTCTCCTAATGATTTCAAGGCAAGAAAAACCAACAAAAATCTTCAAATCAATAATGTTGGTCGCATTATAAAGAAACAAGGTGAAAGTACTTGTTACAGATGCGGCATAAAAGGACATTGGTACCAGACCTGTCGTATTCCAAAACATTTGGCCGATCTGTACCAAGCATCCCAAAAGGCAAAAGAAAGGGATGTTGAGACCAACCTCATCTATGATAAAGCTGGACCTTCTTTCCATGGTCTAAACGATAAACCCCATCTTGATATAGCAGATTTTCTCGTTGATAATGAAAATAGAAAATCATGCGAATAAGGCCGATATGCCATGATATTCTTTGTCATAGTTTGATATGTACTTTATGTTTATAAAATGTCTTTTTGGATAATAGTTTTATTGTAATATATAATAAATTTTTTTGTAAGACTTTTTGTTATTTCATTAATGTTTATTTTATAAATATTTTATCTCAGAAAATATCAAATTTTGAGATTGAGGATGGAGATATGTGTCTAGCAGACAGTGCTACAACGCACTCAATACTTAAAAAGAAAATATATTTCTCCTCTCTCGAAATAAAAGACTCCGCTAGAAGCGTGAGCACTATATGTGGTAATGCAAAGATTATTATAGGCTCTGGAAAAACCAATTTTATGCCAAGGGGAACATCCGTCTGCGGACTGGACTGTTTTTTATTTACCATCCAGCAAATGTACTCCGCAGTGGTGCGGTCCAAATAAAGCAGAGACAAAACCGCAGCGGACCAACTGCGGACCGCTTTTGCATACAAATAGAGTTGGTCCGCAGCGGTCTGTTGTCCGCCTTAAAAATAGAGCGGTCTAGACAGCAGACGGGTCAAGGCGCGGTTACCATTCAAACCCTCTGTTTTTTTGGACCGCACCACTGCGGACTACGTCAAATCCGCCCCAACCGCTGCAACCATTCACACTTTGGGTGTGAATGGTTGCAGCGGTTGGGGCGGACAAATCTGTCTGCGGACTGGATCGCTTTTCATTTACCATTCAGCAAATGTAGTCCGTAGTGGTGCGGTCCAAATAAGTTGAGACAAGACCGCTGCGGACCAACTGCGGACGGCTTTTGCATACAAATAGAGTTAGTCTGCAGCAGTCTGTAATCCGCCCAAAAATAGAGCGGTCCAGACCGCAGACGGATTTGGCCGCTCTGACCGCATTTACCATTCAAACCCTTTAGGTCTGAATGGTGACTGCGGTCGGGGCGGCCAAATCCGTCTGCGGTTTAGCCTGCCCCAAAAGTAGGACGAACAGCAGATCGCTGCAGATCAATTTTATTCGTACACAAAAATAGTTCGCAATTGGTCCACAATGGTTTTCTTTCTGTATCTTTTAGACCACACCACTGCGGACTAAATTTGTAAATAGTAAATAAAAAGCGGTCTAATCCACTGATGGATTTGTCCGTCCTGACCGCTTTCACCATTCAAATCCTTTAAATTATGCAGTTTTTTTTATCATTGGTTGAATTGTATGTTTAATTAATTATTAAATGATGTTTAGGTTTAAAAAATAAAATCTAATCTTTATACTTTTATCTAAAACATCTTATAAGGGATTTGGGATAGATTGTAGTACTTGTTTTATAGGTCCAAAAATGTACGGATACTTTTTATTTCTCAGGTAAATAAAAAAAAATTTGTCACACCACAGGTTTTTGAGTTAAATTTTCTTCACATTTTATAAGAGAAATTAAAAAGTTTATTTGACAAGAAAGATAGGAACTTTAATTATTAAAATATTTTGATAATTGCCACAAACCCAAGTGCTTGGTTTGGTTTAGGCTACCGAAATAATCGGATCAATTCTATAATGTGTGATCACTTTAATTTGACAATAGTATTAATCAAACCCCCAAAACAATTTCTTTTTTGGGCCTAAAAAATTATCTATTATATGTTGTGAATTATAACTACAAATACACTTATATGTATTTTGTAATACTTTATAAAGAAAACAAGAAATGAGAGAGAGAAGCAGCAACGAAAGGGAGAGAGATTGGAAAGCCTTTTAGATCAAAGAAGAACTTATATGTTTTACTCTTATTACACAACTCCTTATTTATAGTGTGCATTACAAAAGACATAAGACATGAGTCACACACTTATACACTTGGTAATGACAAGTGTTGAGTTAGTGTAATACTAAATGAACAAGTGTTATGGCATGTGTCTTGTGATGGATTAATCACAATTCTATTTTATAATACTCTCCCTTGATTATCCATCACTATTGACGAGTTACGTACTACCTCATTAAAAACCTTGTCACAGAAAAACCCATTGGGATAAAAACCATGACAAGGAAAAAAGAGTATAGTAACGTAATCTCCCCCTCAAAAAGATATGTATAATCCTTCTTCATAAATCTCGTAGATGATGCATTCCAATACTGTGAATATGTTTTCTGAATGTGGTAGTCGGAAGTGCCTTTGTGAATAGATCTGCTGCATTGTCACTTGAGCGGATATGTTAAATATCAACTTCCTTCTTTTGCTCGAGTTCTTGAGTGTAGGAGAAAAATCTTGGAGGTATATGCTTTATTCTATCGCTCTTGATGTAACCTTCTTTGATTTGAGCGACACAAGCAGCATTGTCTTCAAATAATGTTGTTGGCTCTTTACTGGTGACTATTCCACTTGATTCTTGTATGTGGTTAGTCATTGATCTGAGCCATACATATTCCCTCGATGCTTCATGAAGAGAAATTATTTCTGCATGATTTGAGGAAGTGGCGACCAAAGTCTGTTTCTGTGAGCGCCATGAGATTGCAGTTCCTCCAATTGTGAAAACATATCTAGTTTGGGATCGGGACTTATGTTGATCTGATAAATATCCTGCATCTGCAAAACCAACTAGACTAACCGAAGAGTTTCTAGGATAGAATAATCCCAAGTCAATCGTACCTTGAAGATAACAGAGAATATGTTTTATCCCATTCCAATGCCTGCGAGTAGGGGATGAGTTGTATCTTGCAAGTAGATTCGTAGCGAATGCAATATCTGGTCTAGTGCAATTTGCAAGATACATGAGTCCACCGATAGCACTCATATAAGGTACTTCGGGACCAAGTATTTTCTCGTTGTTTTCACAAGGTCTGAATGGATCACTATCGACATTTAGAGATCTATTGACCATTGGAGTACTCAAAGGAGTTGCTTTGTCCATATTAAAGCGCTTTAAAATCTTTTTTGTATAATTTGATTGATGCACAAATATTTCATCTTGGAAATGCTCTATTTGAAGCCCGAGACAGAATTTAGTCTTTCCAAGATCTTTCATTTCAAACTCTTCCTTCATATGAGTTCTTGCATAATCAATCTCCTTTTGAGTTCCAATTATGTTCAGATCATTAACATATACAGCAATGATCACAAATCCTGATGGAGATTTCTTTATAACAACGCATGGGCATATTTCATTATTAACATACCCTTTCTTCAATAGGTATTCGCTTAAGCGATTATACCACATGCGCCCAGATTGTTTTAACCCGTAAAGTGATCGCTGTAATTTGATTGCACAAATTTCATTAGACTTAGAATCTAATGCCTCATGAATCTTAAATCCTTCTAGAATTTTCATGTATATATCATTATCCAATGATCCATATAAATATGTTGTCACTACATCCATAAGGTACATTTCTAATTTCTTAGAAGTTGTTAGACTCATTAAGTACTTGAATGTAATTGCATCCATGAGTGGGGAATATGTTTCTTCATAATCAACTCCAAGTCTTTGAGAAAAACCTTGTGCAACAAGTCGGGCTTTATATCGTGTGATTTCATCTTTCTCATTTCTTTTTCGCACAAATACCCAATTGCAACCAACAGGTTTTACATCTTTAGATGCAGTGACAAGAGGTCCAAAGACATTTCTTTTATTGAGAAAGAGAAACTCAAGTTGCATACCCTTTTTCCATTTCCCCCAAGCAGTCCTATATTGGCATTCTGATACGGACCTTGGATCTGGATCATCTTTTTCATGAACGATCTCTTTAGATACAGAAAAAGAGAATATTCCATTATCATCATCGATTTCATCTCTATACCATAACATTCCATTTTGAGCATAGTTAATAGAAACCTCATATTTTTCTGTATCATTCTGAGGACTTTTCTCTTTATTTGGTTCTTCTTGAACCTTTTCATCTCCCATTTTCTTTTTCTTTCGGGGATTTTTACCTTTAGAGCCCATTGGCCTCCCCCGTTTCAATTGAACCTTGGTTCATTAGCTTTGCTTCCATCAAGTTCGTCTTTAGGAATTTCAACACTTGATGGTGCATTTGCAGCGGAGATATATGACTTTGTCACCCTTTTTGTATCTATGAACGTATCTGGTAATTGATTTACCAAACTTTGTAAATGTACAATTTTCTGAACTTCCAGTTCACGTTGATTTGTAGGGGGATCAAGATATATCAAAGATGGTGTATACCATGTAATATCTTTTGGTACTTGTGTAATTCCTCCCCCTAATGCTGGAAATTCATCTTCATTAAAATGGCAATCGGCAAAACGTGCCGTAAACATATCACCAATTTGCGGTTCAAGATATCGAATTATACTCGGTGATGCATAACCGACATATATGCTCAATCTCCTTTGTGGCCCCATTTTTGTTCTTTGCGGTGGGGCTATAGGAACATAAACCGCACAGCCAAATATACGGAGATAGGATATGTTTGGCTCTTGCCAGATGCTAATTGTAAAGGAGAATATTTATAATATGTGCTTGGTCGTATTTGGACCATTACCGCAACATGCAATATAGCATGACCCCATATAGAAATTGGGAGCTTTGTTCTCAATATCAACGGTCTAGCAATGAGTTGTAGCCGTTTAATCAAAGATTCAGCCATGCCATTTTGTGTTTGAGCATGAGGAACCGGATGCTCAACATCAATTCCTATTGACATACAATAGTCATTGAAAGCTTCTGAAGTGAATTCACCAGCGTTATCAAGTCTGATTTTCTTTATGGCATAATCAGGGAATTGAACTTTCAACCTGATTATTTGGGCAATGAATTTTGCGAAGGCCGTGTTTCTTGTTGTCAATAGACACACATTTGACCATCTACTAGATGCGTCAATCATTACCATAAAATAACGAAACAGCCCGCATGAAGGGTGGATAGATCCACATATATCACCATGTATTCTCTCTAAGAATAATGGTGATTCATTCCCAATTTTGGCTGGCGATGGTCGAATTATGAGTTTTCCTTGAGAACATGCATCACATGAAAACTCATCAGATCTAAAAATCTTTTGGTTTTCAATGGATGACCATTGGAATTTTGTACAATTTTTCGCATCATGACTGAACCAGGATGTCCAAGTCTTTCATGTCATATCTTAAATGTACTAGTAAACTTAGAGTTTATTGTGACATAAGACGCAAACTTATTTATTTTTGTGCAATAGAATCCAGAGGATAACATTGGTAATTCTTCCAATATATGTTTCTCCTCAGATGTTATGCAAAGATATTCAATGCCATTCTTATTCAGAGTCTCTATATGATATCCATTTCTTCGGATATCTTTGAAACTAATCAAGTTTCTATGAGACTTAGGGCAATATAATGCATAAATTTAAAATTTTGTTCCCCTTGGCATTGAAAAATTGGTTTTTCCAGAGCCTATAATAATCTTTGCATTACCACATATAGTGCTCACGCTTCTAGCGGAGTCTTTTATTTCGAGAGAGGAGAAATATTTTTTTCTTTTTAAGTATTGAGTGCGTTGTAACACTGTCTGCTAGACACATATCTCCATCCTCAATCTCAAAATTTGACATTTTCTGAGATAAAATATTTATAAAATAAACATTAATGAAATAACAAAAAGTCTTACAAAAAAATTTATTATATATTACAACAAAACTATTATCCAAAAAGACATTTTATAAACATAAAGTACATATCAAACTATGACAAAGCATATCATGGCATATCGGCCTTATTCGCATGATTTTCTATTTTCATTGTCAACGAGAAAATCTGCTATATCAAGATGGGGTTTATCGTTTAGACCATGGAAAGAAGGTCCAGCTTTATCATAGATGAGGTTGGTCTCAACATCCCTTTCTTTTGCCTTTTGGGATGCTTGGTACAGATCGGCCAAATGTTTTGGAATACGACAGGTCTGGTACCAATGTCCTTTTATGCCGCATCTGTAACAAGTACTTTCACCTTGTTTCTTTATAACGCGACCAACATTATTGATTTGGAGATTTTTGTTGGTTTTTCTTGCCTTGAAATCATTAGGAGAGAGACCCCTTCCTTTTCCTCTTCCATGACCACCTCCACGGCCTCGGCCTCGACCGCGACCGCGACCGCGTCCTCATCCTTGCCAATTATTAAAGCTGGATGTAGCAACATTCACTTCTGAAAGTGGAGCTGATCCAGTTGGACGGGTTTGATGATATATCATCACGAGCTCATTATTTTGTTCAGCAAAATGCAGAACTTGCATTAATTCAGAATATCGAGTATATCCTCTTTCTCGATATTTTTGCTGCAGGAATACATTTGAAGGATGAAAAGTTTGAAAAGTTTTTTCGATCATATCATAATCGTAAACTTCTTCTCTGCAGAGAGCCATCCTCGAAGTGATTCTGAACAAAGCGGAATTGTACTCCACTTACACTTTTGTAATCCTGAAAACGCAGGTTTAGCCATTCATGTTTGGTTTTAGGTAAGATCACATACTTTTGGTGATCAAATCTATCCTTGAGCAAGTTCCAGAGATCTGCAGGATTTTCTTTCGTGATGTATTCATTTTTTAAACCATCTTGGAGATGATGACGCAAGAACATCATGGTTCTTGCTTTTTCCTCTTCTAACCCCGTTTCTGACTGATCGAGGGTTTTAAGAAGCCCATTCCCTTTCAGATAGAATTTTGCATCTAACGTCCATGACATATAATTTTTCCCAGAGACATCAAGGGCGAGGAAATCAAGCTTTGCCAAGTTTGACATGATTACTATATAAATAATAAAAAAATTTGTTAAATATAAAATTTTATGAAATAATTTTGTAAAATCTTGTTTTAGCAATAAATATAAACTATAAAACAAAATTATAAGCTATATAATATATTCATAAATTAAAACAATCATTTTAGGAGGCATAGCCTACCATATGATTTAAAATATATAGATCTGAACATATGATCAAGGAGGCAGAGCCTACCATTAGATCAAGAATGTAGATTTAAATGATCAATAATGCAGAGCCTACCATTAAATCAAGAGATATGTATAGTATTTTACTCTATAAATAATACATATAGTAATATGCATATAAACTAATTAAATTAAATTTAATTTAAACAAATTTAACATAACTTAAATGTTACCTCAAACTTATGATGGATCGCAAATCGCTTATGCTCAAACTTGTAACGGATCGAGAGTCGCTTGTGCTGATAACGTGTTGTGAATTATAACTATAAATACACTTATATGTGTTTTGTAATACTTTGTAAAGAGAACAAGAAATGAGAGAGAGAGAAGCACCCACGAGAGGGAGAGAGATTGAGAAGCTTTTTAGATCAAAGAAGAACTCCTTCATGTGAACTCCTTTTGGGCTGGTTATCCTTTGAGGCGTTTTTCAGCTGAGAAGAGAATATTTTCCGAGTGGTTTCATGCCTTGCGTCTTCGTTTTTGAGCTGATATGGTTAAAAAAATGAACATATGTCCTAGTCGGGTCTGATTGGTATAATGCATCCGGTTTGAATGAGCTATGGTTCGGCTGTTGGTTTTATGACCGCATCATACCCTCCCTCTTCAAGAAGTTTTGTCCTCAAAACTTGATTCTCTACACATAGATAACTCAAGTTAGTACATTGAAATGTAAGAGGGTGTAGAATTTTACCTCGGATTTGATCCAGTGATTCATCGTCGGGTGGCTTCTCTTTGATCTGGAGAAAATCATTGACACTCTCATCTCTATTGGCAGCTGGTCTGATAGATAAAAGCGTGTACTCCTCACGGTGTTGCTTTTGGTCCGTGAACTCATTTATTCTCGATGAAGCACCTTTGTGATCTTTTTTTGTACCTGTAATAACTTCAACACTTTTGACAAGAAACAAGCGTGTTATGGCAGTCATTTAATCATTATAAGAAGGTAAATCAGTTTAGACTATTTAATTTTCATGAAGTGTAACAATTTCTTGCTTAACTTTAAGTTCTAATGACTCTCGTCTAGCATTGTACTTAGGTAATTGCTTCACATATTCAAAGTTTTAATCCAATTTAAGAGGAGCTTAGTATCACTAAGACTTACAATAACATTTCCCATGATAGGTTTGTCATTGACTTGTGGCTCACGGTTCAAAATTGGTGTGACTGGTTCAGTTTTTGCTTCATTTCTCATTGTGGGGCATAACTTTGCTGTGTGTCCTTTCTTTCTGCACCTATAACAAGTTAGTCTTTTGAAATCTTTAGGATCAAGAAACTTACCTTGATTTTCAATCAAATTGTACTTTGTTTCTCGTTTTAGAGTAGATGTTTTGTCCTCTTGGATTGCTTATTTGGTTTCCGCCGATCAAGGAGAATTAAATGGTGATCTGGTGGCTCCTCTTGTAGCAGAATGCTGGGGGCAGCATCATCTTCTCTGGTGGTTGGTGAGGAAGACATAAGCAAAAAACAATCCTTCAAGCTCGGCTATCACCGGTAAGAAAGTACAAGGAAAAGAACCGCTTCAAAAGTTGAGTGGTAGTGAACGTAAGAATGAAATCCCCATAGTTGCTAAAAATCAAAGGAGAAGGTCCCTTCCAAGAAATACACTTACACCGATTTTTACAAGATGTTGACCGCGGTTAATTAGTTCATGTTAACCAAATACACATACCACATCCTTCTCACGCAACTAGAAAATCATGCGGATGTTCATCAAATCTTCAAGAACATTGGTTTAGGAAAAAAAATCAAATGGAGTTTCCCACTTACAAGGTTCCCACTTGTCAATTTCTTGCGTCTTCGGAAGTACATGTGAACCATGTCAGCCAAGAGGAAGCGACTAGCAATAAATTTGGATTCATAAGGTTTAATGTTGGACGAAAATCACACTAAGTTCACTTTCATGAGCTTGATGGCATTTTTGGTTTTCTAGGAGAAACGATACTTAGCCTTCCTCTTGCCAAGCGAAACCATAAAGTTGTGAACAAGGGAAGCGTCAATCCGTGTTCTCTTCATTATATTTAGTTCTTGTGATCCAAAATATTACTATATAAATATCATTATAATGTTTATTTAATTCATAATTCTGTAATTTAATGATTTTCTATATAAAAAATAATTTGATATTCCATTTCTGAAAATATACTAGAAAGAGGAATTCATTAAAATTTAACCTAGCAATATAGCTTAAATTAAGGTGAATATAAAAGAGATTTAAAATTAAATTAATATTTGGCATTTTTCATTGCATTTCATATGATTTTACAGGAAATATATTTAATATTTGAAAAATAAATTTTGGAATTTAATTATTAAATATTTTAGGTAAATTTTAAATATTATAGTAAATTTTTATTTTTATCATTGACAATATTTTTTAAATAAGTGGTATATTTTGATATTGTATGTTTTGAATAAATAAAGTGTATTTCAGACATTTAGGAAATTTGTTTGTTATATATGTATTTTTAGGGAAATTTTTTAAAATGCATCTTTTTCAATACCCCTTTTTAGAGATACCAACAGAAAAAACTTTATTAAAAAATGTTCTCAGAAAATTCTCATAGTATTATGAGTATTACATAAACTAAAATAAATTAACATAACTAATAAAATAGTCCGTGCATATGCGCAAGATATTACCTAGTTTATAATAAAAACAAACAAGTAATAAACCTAGGATGCGCAGGATATTACCTAGTCTTTTTTTTTTTAACATCTTACTTTATTTTATTAAAATTGGAACTGAGATACATAGTTATCTTCAAAACATACGCATACAACCAAGAATTGATTATAGTTTAAGAAGAAGAAAACACAATCGAACAAGAGAATTAAACGCCGCTTTCTTTCATAAGCCTTACACGCTAATAGATTTGATAATATATTATCTTATTCGCCTTCTTCCTTAATCCTACATGATCATCTTGTTTGGCTATCGTTTTTTTGACGAAACTCCAATATACTTTGAAATGATCAATGGTTGCGATCCATCCGTTACATCGCATCCCAACAAAACATCTCCAGACATAGGAGATGACATCTTTCTTGGTTATAACTAATGCCCATGCTTGATGAGATGATGAGTACCATCTTTTGAATCTTGTTCCATGTAGACATCTCCAAAGACACACATTGAAATTGCCGAGGACTAATAGTAAAATCAAAATCAACATGATCTCTTTCCACCATATCCTTAGCCACTGTCTCAAACCGGTCCTATGAACCGATGTCTGCAATAAACATCTCTTAAACTCGCCTGCGTTGTCAATCCAATCCCCAATGATTCCAGGATCAAAAATCCAAATTACATCTCCATACCATTTGATGGAGGGGAATGACAACTGCCGAACACGCCGCTTCGTTCTTGAGACAATGATCAACGATTGGTTACAAGAAGAAGAAGATGAGACACAATCGGAGACAAAACACCGGCAATAACACAACTGTGTACACCGGAAAAGCGCTCTACAAGAGAGATAAATGGCTACGACGAGACAACATAATCGCATAACTATGGAAGAGAGAATACCAGATCTACCAAGCCAGAGTGTTTTTTTGCGGTTACGATACCATCGACGAGAAGGCTTCTGGTCCATCTTCAAGGTTTCTGGAAGTGGCTTTGCAACATGACTCACTGAAGTCGAAACCAAATTTATATGGTTGTGGGTGGAATGATTCAATAATAAATTAGGATAATATATATGAGGTGGGCACCATGGATTGAATTTTCGGTGAAACCCATCTCTGTGCTTCGTCAATTTCAAGAGTCTCTTCATGAATTTAGAGTGAAGAAAATTTATAAGAAGAACTCTGAATCTGAATAAAATTTAATGTTGAGAATGAGAAATTGCAAAAAACAAAAAGAAAACGAAAGTATGGCTGACGCTGGAGGCGACGCCGGCCAAGAGAAAATTGATATTACCTAGTCTATACTAGTATTTTTGCAGCAGTTTTTGCTCAAAAATACTTTTTGAAAATTTTATACATTTAATGCATTGACTTTAATATTAGTTACCAAAATTTCAAAATTAATTATAGATAAGATTTAAAAAAATAAGGAAATCTTTCTACCTCATTCAAACATAAATATATGATTTATTTCATTTTTTTATTTGAATTATCTTAAATTATTCTATAATACATTTAGTTGATAAAAATTATGATTTTTTCCTGCATATGATGTAATATAAATTTTTAAAAACAGATATATATTACTCAATAGATGAATAAAAAATTACGGGTACAATATCCCATATCATCTAAAAAAATTTGGCAATGGTTCAGAGTCATACTATAAAAGAGACCAAAATGATTCTGAATACAAATGAGTAGAAATCTTGATTTATCAGGCATTCAAACTTTAAAAACTTTTATTTGATTTATTCCGGTTCTTTATTTTAAAGATTTTTAAAAGGTTAAATATGAAAAATATTTAAAAAATTTTAAAAGTTAAATATGATAATTATTATACCGTAGATACACAATAAATATTAAAAATTAAGATGATATAGTGTGAGTTAAAATATCTTGGGACGGAGTTATATAGCGGGACGGATTTTATCGATATTTATATAAATTAAAAAATATCACTAATTCGGTGTTACAGGGATAAAACATCATTTCATTATTTTGTTAACACTATTGGTATCAGAGAATAGACATATCTAATTAAATTAAATAAATAAATATTATGTAAAAAATAAATTATATTACGGTATTATATGGTTTATTTAACAATTATTATATAATTATAACATATTTAACCATAATTTAAATATTTTAGTTATAAATAATTTTGCCCGTGGTGTACCGCGGGTCCTAATCTAGTTTATAATAAAAACAAACAAGTAATAAACCTAGGCCTTTAAGGCCATTATCCTCTTTAAATGCATTCGTTTTATAAAACCATTAGTTTCTGCACATCAATGACGTTATATATGACACATCCCCTATATATTAAAAGAGAAGCACTCTCATGAAAATGTTGAAGTGTCGCACTCACAGAGCTTCTGTACATTTTTTTAATAAATGCACTTACTTCTCATTGTTATTTACATAAATATGCCACTGAAATATTATAAACCAATGTTTTTTCTATTAGTTTTTAAAAATAAAAGATTTAATCAACTATTAAATCCGAAAATGTATTTAATTATCATTTTTATAGCCTATTTACTTATTAAAAGTAAATTACATTTCAGAAACAAGAAAAAAAATTATTCATTTATTTATCACTTTTATCATTTTTCTCATTGCATTTTTAAACTTAAGATTAGTTTAAATTAAATCAATTAGTTGAAAAATATTGCTTTATCTATTTAATGGTATAGTGATATAGATAATAATGTGAAACATAAAATATGTGAATTTGATTTTTAGAAACACAAAAAGACATCAAAACTTTCTATACCACTAATTCTTTTCCAAGTTCAAATATTTTACGGATGAAACGTATTTTATAGAATATAAACACAAATTTGAATAAACGAAAAAAAAAAATTACTTACATATTTTGTTTTATACAAACAAATCTTAAATCTCAAATAATAATTTTCTTCATAATATTTTATTTAAATCCGTTTATCCCGTATATAGTGCGGGTTGTACCTAGTTCAAATTATACTTGAAAATTTCTTAATCAGAATTTGAGATACGGTGTAGCAAAGTCAGGCATATGTTGTTGTCGTCATGACATCATGAGTTTGATTGTAATAGGACAATAATTTCGTTTTAGAAAGAAAAAAAATGTGAAGAGAAGGACGCGCAATATAATTTTTTTAACACAACACAGACAAAACGGAAACAATAAACATAGACAAACCGAAAACTGTAGCAGGTAACACAAGAGTGTAGCATTTTTGTCAGATAGACTGACAATTATTGAAAACGAAGGAAAACAAACACTTATTGAAAACATGGAAAACAACACTGTAAACATGGATGTGGTATCTTCAATCCGTGGATGTACTTGTTTAGGCGGTTTCAAGTGCAGGCTTCACAAAGCCCTTAGTGCAGAGGATAGAACATGTGTTGATACATTTTTCAACGTCTCCACCCACAATTTCACTAGCATCTAGTCACCAAAACAAGATTACAATAAATTTATTAATTAATCTCTATTTTTCCAACTACTATAATAATAATAATAATTTTTGGGGTCGGAGTCAATTTACCAGAGTTCTTGAGAGTAGTCATGGCACTGCACACAGAGGAAGCACACCCCAACTTGCAGTATTCATTGACAGCATCACCTTAAGTTACAAGTCAAAATCCATGCAACTTGCATCAAGATTGGAATTCATCTATGCAACGAATAAATAACAAAACACTAGAAAAAAAAAGAAAAATCAATTTACCTGAGTTCTCGAGACGGTTGTAAATAGATCCTGAAGGGCATCGACCATTATCAGAAACTTTTGTGCATCCAGTGGAAAATAAACAAACGAACTGGGGGATTCTTGGGGTATAATCACAGACAATATAGGCATTTCTCGCATTCTGGGACGGGCAGCAGATCTTTGCTTCAACTTGAATTTGCACCATGAGCAGACTCATCATGAGCACACTTAAAGCTACAAATTTGCCTTCCATCTTACAATTGACGACTTGTTTGGTTACAAAATGAATAGTATGTAGAGAAAAGACTAGCAAGTATAAGCTTGTATTGATGAAATGATAATGAAACAAGACTTGTTTAAATACTAGTTCTTCTACAGTTTGCCACCACAAACTTCGTCTGCTCAATAGTCTATAACAAACTGGCTTGACCATGCAATCACAAGATATTTTGTTGATAGAAGAGGAGAAGAAGACAAAAGATGAGATAGAGATCCAGTAAGTTATTTTTGGTACAAACATGTTTTAAGTTTCTTCGTTTTAACCAACTCTCTTGTGGCTGTGGAGGTTGTGTGTTTTAATTTGAAAATTTTGTTGGGACCAAAATGAACGTTATCTTCTCTGATTATAACTGAGATGCCCTTGAGTTTAATTATATTATGCTGAACTCTTTAAGAAGAAGTGATCCCTATAATCTATAATCTATCTATCTATACTATTAATTGGGGAGCACACTTAGGAATATAAAAAACAAAAAAACATGACATATATTCATGTTGCCAAACAGGTTCAGTTACTTATATAATTAAAAATAAAAAATAAATAATATATGGTAAACAAAAACGATTAGTCAAAAATCTAATATTTATGGAAACAATAATTATGAAATTAATTATAAAATCAAAATTACCTTATATTTTGGAAATGGTTTAAAGTTTAAAGTTTGCTTTCATAATAATCAAAAAATTTTAAATCAAAAATTATATATATATATATATATTAATTGGGAGCACACTTAGGGATACAAAAAAAAATAAAAAAAGCATGACATATATTCATGTTGCCAAACAGGCTCAATTACTTATATAATTAAAAATAAAAGAATAAACAATATATGGTAAACAACAACTGTTAGTCAAAAATCTAATATTTATGAAAATAATAATTACGAAATTAATTATAAATTAAAAATTACCCTATATTTTGGAAATGGTATAAAGTTTAAAGTTTGCTTCCATAAAAATCAAAGAATTTAAATAGAAAATTATATATATATATATATATATATATATGTAAACATATTTGATTTGATTTTAAATTGTGAGATATTTACAGAAATAACAAATCAATTTAATACAATTAAATAGAAACAAATAATCATATATCTATAATATTAATTAGGGAGCACACTTAGGGATACAAAAAAAAAACAAAAAAGCATGACATATATCCACCAGTTAAACAAACAATCAGAAAGTTTCATTTAAAATAATTAATTACAAAGTTATATTTTGAATATGTAATTTTTATGAATGCAACCTTTACAACTTTGAATTTTTTTTATTACTTCTACATGATCAAATTGAATTGCATATACTGTTTTGACTCATTTTTTTTTTTCTTTTATTTTTACCAAACTAATAATAATATTAGTTTTTATATATTTTAACTTCATTTTTTATTTTATCAATACTTATTATAATGAACTTCTATAATTATGGCTCCTAAAGACTTTGGGTTGAATTAAATTACACAAATTTATGTTTTCTGTCAAATTTTATATATTATAGGTCTTCTCACTATTTTTAATAAATTGTCTAATATAAACAATTTAAACAAATTAAAAATAAAAAATAAAAACCCTGCACAAAAGTGCGGGTTGGTCCATAGGTTTACTTCACAGAAATTAACCCCAAATAATTTTAGTTTTACTAATACATAATTGTAAAAAAAAAAAAAAGAAGATCATATACGAGACGGGAACAGGTAATCTAAAAAAAAACATTATATAAACTATTTTTCATAGAAAAAAGAACAAGAAATAAATATATCAAGATGAGATTATAAAATTACGATAGTTAATTTATACTTTATGTGAATCCAAAATTTATGGTGAAGCGGTTATTATTTCAAACGTTTAGAAATTTGATGAAGGTAAACCAATATAAGTTTATGTTATAAATGTTATACCAAATAATTATATTTACAAATAAAATGTTATGTGGATGTGAATCTTTTACCTACTTCCTTATTTGTTGGACTAAAATATACAATCTCAAATTGATAAAATATTATTAAAACTACGGTTATAAGATAAAAAGGGACATACCGTATATGGGATGAGACGGAGTCCAGAAACACATAAACAGATCTGTATACTATCTTTCTCTTACTATTTTTTAATGTACTTAAATCTAATCATCTTCTTTCCAAGCCAAACTGAAAATAAATTGGTACAAAGTTAGATTATGAATGTTAATAACATTTTTAACATTCATAATTACAAATGTAACTCCGCATAATCCAAACTTAATTACAAACTTAGTTCTTTTAAAATTACCTCCGCACGTATGTGCGGGTCCAATCTCTAGTATACTATTAAAAGGGAAACATTTTTAATAAGTAGACATAGATTAAGAGATTATTACATGAAATGATACTGAAAACAGAATAATGATATATAAATTGTGTATCCAAACAGATTGATATTAATCTATAACCAAACAGATTGATAGCCGAACCAAATCTGATAAAATTAACCAAATCGGGTAAAATTAAGTGAGATCACCTAACATTTAAATATCACATAAAAATTGGCTCAAATTTAAACCTACCATAAACAATCTAACTAAATCAATCCCCCATAATTAGTTTAGAATTTCTAAAAGAAGTTCAACTAAATCTAAACAAATCTCGGAAATTACCAACACAATATTGAACAGTTAACATAATTTACCAAGATTATGTGATCTCCA